>NC_056454.1:51168054-51208054 GCF_018296145.1 Oncorhynchus tshawytscha
AGACAGAGAGACAGAGACAGAGAGAGAACGAGAGACACAGAGAGAGAGAGAGAGACAGAGAGAGAGAGAAACAGAGAGAGAGAGAAACAGAGAGAGAGAGAAACAGAGAGAGAGACAGAGAGAGAGAGAAACAGAGAGAGAGACAGAGAGAGAAACAGAGAGAGACAGAGAGACCGAGAGACAGAGAGAGAGAGAGACAGAGAGAGAGAGAGACAGAGAGAGAGGAAGATGAAGAGACAGAGAGAAGTCAAATGTCTACTGTTTGCTGATGATCTGGTGCTTCTGTCACCAACCAAGGAGGGTCCACAGCAGCACCTAGATCTTCTGCACAGATTCTGACATACCTGGGCCCTGACAGACCTGGGCCCTGACAGACCTGGGCCCTGACAGACCTGGGCCCTGACAGACCTGGGCCCTTACAGACCTGGGCCCTGACAGACCTGGGCCCTGACAGACCTGGGCCCTGACAGACTTGGTCCCTGACAGACCTGGACCCTGACAGACCTGGACCCTGACAGACCTGGGCCCTGACAGACCTGGGCCCTGACAGACCTGGACCCTGACAGACCTGGACCCTGACAGACCTGGGCCCTGACAGACGTGGGCCCTGACAGACCTGGGCCCTGACAGACCTGGGCCCTGACAGACCTGGGCCATGACAGTAAATCTCAGTAAGACCAAAATAATGGTGCTCAAAAACAGATCAAATTAGAATGCAATCTGGCCCTAAACAGTGAGCACACAGTGAAAGGTTACCTGACCACTTTGACTGACCAAACATTAAGAAAACCATTGACTATGTACAGACACAGTGAGCATAACCTTGTTATTAAGAGACACAGTCGTAGGCAGACCCGGTTCTTGAGAGAAGACAGGCTATCAATCAATCAATCAAATGTATTTATAAAGCCCTTCTTACATCAGCTGATATCTCAAAGTGCTGTACAGAAACCCAGCCTAAACCCCCAAACAGCAAGCAATGCAGGTGTAGAAGCACGTTGGCTAGGAAAAACTCCCTAGAAAGGCAGGAACCTAGGAAGAAACCTAGAGAGGAACCATACTATGTGGGGTGGCCAGTCCTCTTCTGGCTGTGCCGGGTGGAGATTATAACAGAACATGGCCAAGATGTTCAAATGTTCATAGATGACCAGCAGGGTTGTAAAGGGTACAACAGGTTAGTACATCAGGAGCAAATGTCAGTTGGCTTTTCATAGCCAAGCATTAGCCAAGCAAGGGGACACTCCCTACTGTATTGATGGCCAGGGGACACTCCCTACTGTATTGATGATTAGGGGACACTCCCTACTGTATTGATGATTAGGGGACACTCCCTACTGTATTGATGGCAAGGGGACACTCCCTACTGTATTGATGATTAGGGGACACTCCCTACTGTATTGATGGCCAGGGGACACTCCCTACTGTATTGATGATTAGGGGACACTCCCTACTGTATTGATGATTAGGGGACACTCCCTACTGTATTGATGATTAGGGGACACTCCCTACTGTGTTGATGGCAAAGGGACACTCCCTACTGTATTGATGGCCAGGGGACACTCCCTACTGTATTTATGGCCAGGGGACACTCCCTACTGTATTTATGGCAAAGGGACACTCCCTACTGTATTGATGGCAAGGGGACACTCCCTACTGTATTGATGGCCAGGGGACACTCCCTACTGTATTGATGGCCAGGGGACACTCCCTACTGTATTGATGGCCAGGGGACACTCCCTACTGTATTGATGGCAAAGGGACACTCCCTACTGTATTGATGATTAGGGGACACTCCCTACTGTATTTATGGCAAGGGGACACTCCCTACTGTATTGATGATTAGGGGACACTCCCTATTGTATTGATGGCAAGGGGACACTCCCTACTGTATTGATGATTAGGGGACACTCCCTACTGTATTGATGGCTAGGGGACACTCCCTACTGTATTGATAGCTAGGGGACACTCCATATGTTATTGATAGCTAGGGGACACTCCATATTTTATTGATAGCTAGGGGACACTAGCTAACTCTGATTCCTCTGTGTTCCTTCAGACGTGGGCAACTTCCTCCACATCGAGGCCAGCCCCAGGACAGAGAGGCAGCGAGCCCGTCTGGTGAGCCCCGCTGTGGGGCCTGAGAGAGGGCCGCTGTGCCTGCTCTTCAACTACCAGCTCCAGGGGCCCGAGAACCAGGGCCTGGGGTCCCTCAGGATCCTCATCAGAGACAACGACCGGGAGGAGACTCTGCTCTGGGCCCTCAGAGGAGACCAGGGATCCGTGTGGAAGGAGGGTCGCACCATCCTGCCCCAGTCACCCAAAGAGTACCAGGTACACAGACCGAACCCACAGACCGTAGTACTAGTGTTCTTGATTAGTGACAGTTCATTTATTTCACAGAGATAATAATGAAGTTTGTAATCTTCTTTTCTCTCTGTCAAGGTGGTGATTGAGGGCTTCTTTGAGCACAGCAACCGAGGACACATCTGGATCGACAACATCCACATGAGCTCCAGTACTGAGCTGGAACAGTGCACCCGTAAGCGCATCCTCACGTCTGTTTTGACCTTGGCGAGCAGGAGACTGATTACCACCAGTTACATGAGGCTGCAAACCGTCCCCGGGTTAACAGACACACACCCTCCCTCTTCAGTCATACCCTCTCATTCATGATACCCCCCCGTGGGAATCGAACCCACAACCCTGGCATTGCAGGCACTATGCTCTACCAACTCATTCATTAAAGGGGACGTTCTTTCTGGCTCTGCATCTCTCTACATGGTCCCCAAGTCAAGTTCACAAAAAGGGGAAAAAAAGAGAGGAGAAAACTGGTATAAATGTTCCGTTCACAGAACCATGAAAGTAGGCCATGCGCCTACACTATGATTCTAATCTATATTTCATGACATCTTTCTCCCTCTTCTCTCTTCTTGGTTAACACAGTCTTCCACTGTCATCAGAGGGAATTACTAGACTCCCTCTCAGACACAGTACAGTAGGCTAGACTACCTCTCAGACACAGTACAATAGGCTAGACTACCTCTCAGACACAGTACAGTAGGCTAGACTACCTCTCAGACACAGTACAATAGGCTAGACTACCTCTCAGACACAGTACAGTAGACTAGACTACCTCTCAGACACAGTACAGTAGACTAGACTACCTCTCAGACACAGTACAGTAGGCTAGACTACCTCTCAGACACAGTACAGTAGGCTAGACTACCTCTCAGACACAGTACAGTAGACTAGACTACCTCTCAGACACAGTACAGTAGACTAGACTACCTCTCAGACACAGTACAGTAGACTAGACTACCTCTCAGACACAGTACAGTAGACTAGACTACCTCTCAGACACAGTACAGTAGACTATACTACCTCTCAGACACAGTACAGTAGACTAGACTACCTCTCAGACACAGTACAATAGGCTAGACTACCTCTCAGACACAGTACAGTAGACTAGACTACCTCTCAGACACAGTACAGTAGACTAGACTACCTCTCAGACACAGTACAATAGGCTAGACTACCTCTCAGACACAGTACAGTAGACTAGACTACCTCTCAGACACAGTACAGTAGGCTAGACTACCTCTCAGACACAGTACAATAGGCTAGACTACCTCTCAGACACAGTACAGTAGACTAGACTACCTCTCAGACACAGTACAGTAGACTAGACTACCTCTCAGACACAGTACAGTAGGCTAGACTACCTCTCAGACACAGTACAATAGGCTAGACTACCTCTCAGACACAGTACAGTAGACTAGACTACCTCTCAGACACAGTACAGTAGACTAGACTACCTCTCAGACACAGTACAATAGGCTAGACTACCTCTCAGACACAGTACAGTAGACTAGACTACCTCTCAGACACAGTACAGTAGGCTAGACTACCTCTCAGACACAGTACAATAGGCTAGACTACCTCTCAGACACAGTACAGTAGACTAGACACTCTCTCAGACACAGTACAGTAGGCTAGACTACCTCTCGGACACAGTACAATAGGCTAGACTACCTCTCAGACACAGTACAGTAGACTAGACTACCTCTCAGACACAGTACAGTAGACTAGACTACCTCTCTCTCAGACACAGTACAGTAGGCTAGACTACTTCCCTCTCAGACACAGTACAGAAGGCTAGACTACCTCTCAGACACAGTACAGTAGACTAGACTACCTCTCAGACACAGTACAGTAGACTAGACTACCTCTCAGACACAGTACAGTAGACTAGACTCCTTCTCAGACACAGTACAGTAGACTAGACTACCTCTCAGACACAGTACAGTAGACTAGACTCCTTCTCAGACACAGTACAGTAGACTAGACTACCTCTCAGACACAGTACAGTAGACTAGACTACCTCTCAAACACAGTACAGTAGACTAGACTACCTCTCAGACACAGTACAGTAGACTAGACTCCCTCTCAGACACAGTACAGTAGACTAGACTACCTCTCAGACACAGTACAGTAGACTAGACTACCTCTCAGACACAGTACAGTAGACTAGACTACCTCTCAGACACAGTAAGGTAGACAAGACTCCCTCTCAGACACAGTTCATCTATTGCAACACAACGTCAGCCCAGTCAGTCCTGCCAAGAGATACCAACCCGCCTGTGTCTGCTGCTCTGGTTAATTGTCTCAGTAATCCACCCATTCATTCCACAGATCCTTGTTCTAAATAGGTCTTATGATATGTTCCATCAGACCTCCTCTCCTCCCTCCTCCTCCTCCTCCTCCTCCTCCTCCTCTCCCCCTCCTCCTCCTCTCCTCCCCCTCCTCCTCCTCTCCTCCCTCCTCCTCCTCCCCCCTCCCCCTCCTCCTCCTCCTCCCTCCCCTCCTCCTCCTCCTCCCTCCCCCTCCCCTCCTCCTCCTCTCCTCCCCCTCCTCCTCCTCCTCCTCCTCTCCCCCTCCTCCTCCACCTCCTCTCCTCCTCCTCCTCCTCCCTCTCCCCCTCCTCCTCCTCTCCCCCTCCTCCTCCTCCTCCTCCTCCTCCTCTCCCCCTCCTCCTCCTCTCCCCATCCTCCTCCTCCTCCTCATCCTCCTCCTCCTCCTCCCTCCCCTCCTCCTCCTCCTCTCCCCCTCCTCCTCCTCTCCCCCTCCTCCTCCTCCTCCTCTCCCCCTCCTCATCCCCCTCCTCTCCCCCTCCTCCTCTCCCCCCCTCCTCCTCCTCCTCCTCCTCCTCTCCCTCAGCAGCCAATAAACAGCTGCAAATCTCAGTTCTCCTCTCTTCGCTCTCTCCTCTCAGTCTCACAGTCAAACTACTGGGGTTAGTCACCTTCCTCTCAGTCTCACCTTCCTCTCAGTCTCACCTTCCTCTCAGTCTCACCTTCCTCTCAGTCTCACCTTCCTCTCAGTCTCACCATCCTCTCAGTCTCACCTTCCTCTCAGTCTCACCTTCCTCTCAGTCTCACCATCCTCTCAGTCTCACCTTCCTCTCAGTCTCACCTTCCTCTCAGTCTCACCTTCCTCTCAGTCTCACCATCCTCTCAGTCTCACCTTCCTCTCAGTCTGCTGTAGTATGTTGATCAGAATGGCATTGCCTTTTTAATACAATTTAGTCCTTCTCTTTCTTTCAGAACCATTCGCTGCATTCCCTCCTGACATGACTGGTGAGTTGGCCTTGTTATCTTTGACTACTTCCTGTTTCCTGTGCGAACGTTCGTCTACTTCCTGTATGAATATGTGTTGCTTCCTGCTTGTCGCTCCGACCCAGCTTGCAGTTACGACACTGGTCCATAAACACTAATTTACCTGATTCTATTATGTGATACAATTCCATTCATAGTCTTAAACTGATGACTATGCTGTTCCAAAACTGCATCTGAATCTTGTTTAGGTAGAAGGAAACAGAGGAGAAATTGCCTCCGGGTTTTCAGTTTGTTGGTATTGAACTTGTTCCCGAGGTTATTATATCGGTGGGAATTGGGACGCTACTGTTACCAACATAATGCATCCCAGCATTATGATCAGAGCATGTGTCCCTGCATGTCTGAGGTCAAGCATCCATCCCGTTATGTCCCATTGTGTTGTTGTCTCTACATATAAACAGGTGAACAGAGTCTTAAAGAAACACGCTAATGTTTTGAATTAGCTTTTATATTTTCAGTACTGTGAAATATTTGTTGTTCCATTATATCTGTGTACAAACTCAGAGAAGGTAGTGCCCTCATGTGCATTAGGGTTTTGTATGTACCAGGTGTCTAGGGTATGTACAGCTGTAGGTACTGGAAGACTAGGGTATGTACAGCTGTCTCTACTGGAAGACTAGGGTATGTACAGCTGTAGGTACTGGAAGACTAGGGTATGTACAGCTGTCTCTACTGGAAGACTAGGATATGTACAGCTGTAGATCCTGGAAGGCTAGGGTATGTACAGCTGTAGGTACTGGAAGACTAGGGTATGTACAGCTGTCTCTACTGGAAGACTAGGGTATGTACAGCTGTAGGTACTGGAAGACTAGGGTATGTACAGCTGTACGTCCTTGAAGACTAGGCTATGTACAACTGTCTCTACTGGAAGACTAGGGTATGTACAGCTGTAGGTCCTGGAAGACTAGGGTATGTACAACTGTCTCTACTGGAAGACTAGGGTATGTACAGCTGTAGGTCCTTGAAGACCAGGGTATGTACAACTGGCTCTACTGGAAGACTAGGGTATGTACAGCTGGAGGTACTGGAAGACTAGGGTATGTACAGCTGTCTCTACTGGAAGACTAGGGTATGTACAGCTGTCTCTACTGGAAGACTAGGGTATGTACAGCTGTAGGTCCTGGAAGACTAGGATATGTACAACTGTCTCTACTGGAAGACTAGGGTATGTACAGCTGTAGGTACTGGAAGACTAGGGTATGTACAGCTGTCTCTACTGGAAGACTAGGGTATGTACAGCTGGAGGTACTGGAAGACTAGGGTATGTACAGCTGTCTCTACTGGAAGACTAGGGTATGTACAGCTGTCTCTACTGGAAGACTAGGGTATGTAGAGCTGTAGGTACTGGAAGACTAGGGTATGTAGAGCTGTAGGTACTGGAAGACTAGGGTATGTACAGCTGTCTCTACTGGAAGACTAGGGTATGTAGAGCTGTAGGTACTGGAAGACTAGGGTATGTAGAGCTGTAGGTACTGGAAGACTAGGGTATGTACAGCTGTAGGTACTGGAAGAATAGGGTATGTACAGCTGTAGGTCCTGGAAGGCTATGGTATGTACAGCTGTAGGTCCTGGAAGACTAGGGTATGTACAGCTGTAGGTACTGGAAGACTAGGGTATGTACAGCTGTAGGTACTGGAAGACTAGGGTATGTACAGCTGTAGGTACTGGAAGACTAGGGTATGTACAGCTGTAGGTACTGGAAGACTAGGGTATGTACAGCTGTAGGTACTGGAAGACTAGGGTATGTACAGCTGTATCTACTGGAAGACTAGGGTATGTACAGCTGTAGGTACTGGAAGACTAGGGTATGTACAGCTGTAGGTCCTGGAAGGCTAGGGTATGTACACCTGTAGGTACTGGAAGACTAGGGTATGTACAGCTGTAGGTCCTGGAAGACTAGGGTATGTACAGCTGTAGGTCCTGGAAGGCTAGGGTATGTACAGCTGTAGGTCTTTGAAGACTAGGGAATGTACAACTGTCTCTACTGGAAGACTAGGGTATGTACAGCTGTAGGTCCTGGAAGACTAGGGTATGTACAACTGTCTCTACTGGAAGACTAGGGTATGTACAGCTGTTTTTTATCCTGGAAGGCTAGGGTATGTACAGCTGTAGGTACTGGAAGACTAGGGTATGTACAGCTGTCTCTACTGGAAGACTAGGGTATGTACAGCTGTAGGTCCTGGAAGACTAGGTTATGTACAACTGTCTCTACTGGAAGACTAGGGTATGTACAGCTGTAGGTCCTTGAAGACCAGGGTATGTACAACTGGCTCTACTGGAAGACTAGGGTATGTACAGCTGGAGGTACTGGAAGACTAGGGTATGTACAGCTGTCTCTACTGGAAGACTAGGGTATGTACAGCTGTCTCTACTGGAAGACTAGGGTATGTACAGCTGTAGGTCCTGGAAGACTAGGATATGTACACCTGTCTCTACTGGAAGACTAGGGTATGTACAGCTGTAGGTACTGGAAGACTAGGGTATGTACAGCTGTCTCTACTGGAAGACTAGGGTATGTACAGCTGGAGGTACTGGAAGACTAGGGTATGTACAGCTGTCTCTACTGGAAGACTAGGGTATGTACAGCTGTCTCTACTGGAAGACTAGGGTATGTAGAGCTGTAGGTACTGGAAGACTAGGGTATGTAGAGCTGTAGGTACTGGAAGACTAGGGTATGTACAGCTGTCTCTACTGGAAGACTAGGGTATGTAGAGCTGTAGGTACTGGAAGACTAGGGTATGTAGAGCTGTAGGTACTGGAAGACTAGGGTATGTACAGCTGTAGGTACTGGAAGAATAGGGTATGTACAGCTGTAGGTCCTGGAAGGCTATGGTATGTACAGCTGTAGGTCCTGGAAGACTAGGGTATGTACAGCTGTAGGTACTGGAAGACTAGGGTATGTACAGCTGTAGGTACTGGAAGACTAGGGTATGTACAGCTGTAGGTACTGGAAGACTAGGGTATGTACAGCTGTAGGTACTGGAAGACTAGGGTATGTACAGCTGTAGGTACTGGAAGACTAGGGTATGTACAGCTGTATCTACTGGAAGACTAGGGTGTGTACAGCTGTAGGTACTGGAAGACTAGGGTATGTACAGCTGTAGGTCCTGGAAGGCTAGGGTATGTACACCTGTAGGTACTGGAAGACTAGGGTATGTACAGCTGTAGGTCCTGGAAGACTAGGGTATGTACAGCTGTAGGTCCTGGAAGGCTAGGGTATGTACAGCTGTAGGTCTTTGAAGACTAGGGAATGTACAACTGTCTCTACTGGAAGACTAGGGTATGTACAGCTGTAGGTCCTGGAAGACTAGGGTATGTACAACTGTCTCTACTGGAAGACTAGGGTATGTACAGCTGTTTTTTATCCTGGAAGGCTAGGGTATGTACAGCTGTAGGTACTGGAAGACTAGGGTATGTACAGCTGTCTCTACTGGAAGACTAGGGTATGTACAGCTGTAGGTACTGGAAGACTAGGTTATGTACAGCTGTAGGTCCTTGAAGACTAGGGTATGTACAACATTCTCTACTGGAAGACTAGGGTATGTAGAGCTGTAGGTACTGGAAGATTAGGGTATGTACAGCTGTCTCTACTGGAAGACTAGGGTATGTACAGCTGTCTCTACTGGAAGACTAGGGTATATACAGCTGTCTCTACTGGAAGACTAGGGTATGTACAGCTGTCTCTACTGGAAGACTAGGGTATGTACAGCTGTCTCTACTGGAAGACTAGGGTATGTAGAGCTGTAGGTACTGGAAGACTAGGGTATGTACAGCTGTAGGTCCTGGAAGGCTAGGGTATGTACAGCTGTAGGTACTGGAATACTAGGGTATGTACAGGTGTCTCTACTGGAAGGCTAGGGTATGTACAGCTGTATGTACTCGAAGGCTAGGGTATGTACAGCTGTCTCTACTAGAAGACTAGGGTATGTACAGCTGTAGGTACTGGATGGCTAGGGTATGTACAGCTGTCTCTACTGGAAGACTTGGGTATGTACAGCTGTATCTACTGGAAGGCTAGGGTATGTACACCTGTCTCTACTGCGAGACTAGGGTATGTACAGCTGTCTCTACTGGAAGACTGGGGTATGTACAGCTGTCTCCACTGGAAGACTAGGGTATGTACAGCTGTCTCTACTGGAAGACTAGGGTATGTACAGCTATAGGTACTGGAAGGCTAGGGTATGTACAGCTATAGGTACTGGAAGACTAGGGTATGTACAGCTGTAGGTACTGGAAGACTTGGGTATGTACAGCTGTATCTACTGGAAGGCTAGGGTATGTACACCTGTCTCTACTGCGAGACCAGGGTATGTACAGCTGTCTCTACTGGAAGACTGGGGTATGTACAGCTGTCTCCACTGGAAGACTAGGGTATGTACAGCTGTCTCTACTGGAAGACTAGAGTATGTACAGCTGTAGGTACTGGAAGACTAGGGTATGTACAGCTGTAGGTACAGGAAGACTAGGGTATGTACAGCTGTAGGTACAGGAAGACTAGGGTATGTACAGCTGTAGGTACTGGAAGGCTAGGGTATGTACAGGTGCCTCTACTGGAATGCTAGGGTATGTACAGCTGTAGGTACTGGAATACTAGGGTATGTACAGGTGTCTCTACTGGAAGGCTAGGGTATGTACAGCTGTAGGTACTCGAAGGCTAGGGTATGTACAGCTGTCTCTACTAGAAGACTAGGGTATGTACAGCTGTAGGTACTGGACGGCTAGGGTATGTACAGCTGTCTCTACTGGAAGACTTGGGTATGTACAGCTGTATCTACTGGAAGGCTAGGGTATGTACACCTGTCTATACTGCGAGACTAGGGTATGTATGCTGTCTCTACTGGAAGACTAGGGTATGTACAGCTATAGGTACTGGAAGACTAGGGTATGTACAGCTGTAGGTACTGGAAGACTAGGGTATGTACAGCTGTCTCTACTGGAAGACTAGGGTATGTACAGCTGTAGGTACTGGAAGACTAGGGTATGTACAGCTGTATCTACTGGAAGACTAGGGTATGTACAGGTGTCTCTACTGGAATGCTAGGGTATGTACAGCTGTAGGTACTGGAAGGCTAGGGTATGTACAGGTGTCTCTACTGGAAGGCTAGGGTATGTACAGCTGTAGGTACTGGAAGGCTAGGGTATGTACAGCTGTATCTACTGGAAGGCTAGGGTATGTACAGCTGTAGGTACTGGAAGACTAGGGTATGTACAGCTGTCTCTACTGGAAGACTAGGGTATGTACAGCTGTAGGTACTGGAAGAATAGGGTATGTACAGCTGTCTCTACTGGAAGACTAGGGTATGTACAACTGGAGGTACTGGAAGACTAGGGTATGTACAGCTGTCTCTACTGGAAGACTAGGGTATGTACAGCTGTAGGTACTGGAAGACTAGGGTATGTACAGCTGTCTCTACTGGAAGACTAGGGTATGTACAGCTGGAGGTACTGGAAGACTAGGGTATGCACAGCTGTCTCTACTGGAAGACTAGGGTATGTACAGCTGTCTCTACTGGAAGACTAGGGTATGTAGAGCTGTAGGTACTGAAAGACTAGGGTATGTACAGCTGTAGGTCCTGGAAGGCTAGGGTATGTACAGCTGTAGGTCCTGGAAGACTAGGGTATGTACAGCTATAGGTACTGGAAGACCAGGGTATGTACAGCTATAGGTATTGGAAGACTAGGGTATGTAGAGCTGTAGGTCCTGGAAGGCTAGGGTATGTACAGCTGTGGGTACTGGAATACTAGGGTATGCACAGTTGTCTCTACTGGAAGACTTGGGTATGTACAGCTGTATCTACTGGAAGGCTAGGGTATGTACACCTGTCTCTACTGCGAGACTAGGGTATGTACAGCTGTCTCTACTGGAAGACTGGGGTATGTACAGCTGTCTCCACTGGAAGACTAGGGTATGTACAGCTATAGGTAGTGGAAGACTAGGGTATGTACAGCTGTCTCCACTGGAAGACTAGGGTATGTACAGCTGTCTCTACTGGAAGACTAGGGTATGTACAGCTATAGGTAGTGGAAGGCTAGGGTATGTACAGCTATAGGTACTGGAAGACTAGGGTATGTACAGCTGTAGGTACTGGAAGACTTGGGTATGTACAGCTGTATCTACTGGAAGGCTAGGGTATGTACAGCTGTCTCTACTGGAAGACTGGGGTTTGTACAGCTGTCTCCACTGGAAGACTAGGGTATGTACAGCTGTCTCTACTGGAAGACTAGAGTATGTACAGCTGTAGGTACTGGAAGACTAGGGTATGTACAGCTGTAGGTACAGGAAGACTAGGGTATGTACAGCTGTAGGTACTGGAAGTCTAGGGTATGTACAGGTGTCTCTACTGGAATGCTAGGGTATGTACAGCTGTAGGTACTGGAAGGCTAGGGTATGTACAGGTGTCTCTACTGGAAGGCTAGGGTATGTACAGCTATAGGTACTGGAAGACTAGGGTATGTACAGCTCAGTGGACTGGAAGGCTAGGGTATGTACAGCTGTAGGTACTGGAAGACTAGGGTATGTACAGCTGTATCTACTGGAAGGCTAGGGTATGTACAGCTGTAGGTACTGGAAGACTAGGGTATGTACAGCTGTCTCTACTGGAAGACTAGGGTATGTACAGCTGTAGGTACTGGAAGAATAGGGTATGTACAGCTGTCTCTACTGGAAGACTAGGGTATGTACAGCTGGAGGTACTGGAAGACTAGGGTATGTACAGCTGTCTCTACTGGAAGACTAGGGTATGTACAGCTGTCTCTACTGGAAGACTAGGGTATGTAGAGCTGTAGGTACTGAAAGACTAGGGTATGTACAGCTGTAGGTCCTGGAAGGCTAGGGTATGTACAGCTGTAGGTCCTGGAAGACTAGGGTATGTACAGCTATAGGTACTGGAAGACCAGGGTATGTACAGCTATAGGTATTGGAAGACTTTGGTATGTAGAGCTGTAGGTCCTGGAAGGCTAGGGTATGTACAGCTGTAGGTACTGGAATACTAGGGTATGTACAGTTGTCTCCACTGGAAGACTAGGGTATGTACAGCTGTCTCTACTGGAAGACTAGGGTATGTACAGCTGTCTCTACTGGAAGACTAGGGTATGTACAGCTATAGGTACTGGAAGGCTAGGGTATGTACAGCTATAGGTACTGGAAGACTAGGGTATGTACAGCTGTAGGTACTGGAAGACTAGTGTATGTACAGCTATAGGTACAGGAAGACTAGGGTATGTACAGCTGTAGGTACTGGAAGGCTAGGGTATGTACAGGTGTCTCTACTGGAATGCTAGGGTATGTACAGCTGTAGGTACTGGAAGGCTAGGGTATGTACAGGTGTCTCTACTGGAAGGCTAGGGTATGTACAGCTATAGGTACTGGAAGACTAGGGTATGTACAGCTCAGTGGACTGGAAGGCTAGGGTATGTACAGCTGTAGGTACTGGAAGACTAGGGTATGTACAGCTGTATCTACTGGAAGGCTAGGGTATGTACAGCTGTAGGTACTGGAAGACTAGGGTATGTACAGCTGTCTCTACTGGAAGACTAGGGTATGTACAGCTGTAGGTACTGGAAGAATAGGGTATGTACAGCTGTCTCTACTGGAAGACTAGGGTATGTACAACAGGAAGTACTGGAAGACTAGGGTATGTACAGCTGTCTCTACTGGAAGACTAGGGTATGTACAGCTGTAGGTACTGGAAGACTAGGGTATGTACAGCTATAGGTACTGGAAGACTAGGGTATGTACAGCTGTAGGTACTGGAAGACTAGGGTATGTACAGCTGTAGGTACTGGAAGACTAGGGTATGTACAGCTGTAGGTACAGGAAGACTAGGGTATGTACAGCTGTAGGTACTGGAAGGCTAGGGTATGTACAGGTGTCTCTACTGGAAGGCTAGGGTATGTACAGCTATAGGTACTGGAAGACTAGGGTATGTACAGCTCAGTGGACTGGAAGGCTAGGGTATGTACAGCTGTAGGTACTGGAAGACTAGGGTATGTACAGCTGTATCTACTGGAAGGCTAGGGTATGTACAGCTGTAGGTACTGGAAGACTAGGGTAGTCGGAACTAGAAGCACAAGCATTTCGCTACACTCGCATTAACATCTGCTAACCATGTGTATGTGACAAATAAAATTTGATTTGATTTGATTTGATTTGTACAGCTGTCTCTACTGGAAGACTAGGGTATGTACAGCTGTAGGTACTGGAAGACTAGGGTATGTACAGCTGTAGGTACTGGAAGACTAGGGTATGTACAGCTGTAGGTACTGTACTGTACTCTATTCTACGGCACTGTGATGTACAACACTCTACTGTAAGGCACTCTACTCTATTCTACTGTACTGTACTGTACTCTATTCTACTGCACTGTACTCTATTCTACTGCACTCTCCTGTACTGTACAACACTCTACTGTACTCTTCTGTTCTCTACTGTACTGTACTGTACTCTACTGTACTGTACTCTACTGTACTCTACTGTACTGTACTGTAATCTACTCTACTGCACTCTACTGTACTGTACTCTACTCTACTGTACTCTACTGTACTGTACTGTACTCTACTCTACTGTACTCTACTGTACTGTAATCTACTCTACTGTACTCTACTCTACTGTACTCTACTGTACTCTACTCTACTGTACTCTACTGTACTGTACTGTACTGTACTCTACTCTACTGTACTCTACTCTACTGTACTCTACTGTACTGTACTCTACTCTACTCTACTGAACTCTACTGTACTCTACTCTACTGTACTCTACTGTACTGTACTGTACTGTGCTGTACTCTACTCTACTCTACTCTACTCTACTCTACTGTACTCTACTCTCTGTACTCTACTGTACTGTACTGTACTCTACTCTACTCTACTGTATTGACATCTACTCTACTCTACTCTACTGTATTGACATCTACTGTACTGTACTATACTGTACTGTACTGTACTCTACTCTACTCTACTCTACTCTACTGTATTGACATCTACTGTACTCTACTGTACTCTATTGTACTCCACTCTACTGTACACTACTCTGCTGAACTCTACTCTACTGAGGTAGAGGAGATTAGAGGAGATGAGATTAGAGTAGAAGAGAGTAGAGGAAAGTAGAGGAGGGTAGAGGAGGGTAGAGGAGAGGAGAAGAAAGGAGGGGAGAAGAGAGGAGAGGAGGGTAGAGTAGAGGAGAGTAAAGGAGAGGAGGGTAGAGGAGAGAATGGTAGAGAAGAGGAGAGGAGGGTAGAGGAGAGGAGGGTAGCAGAGTTGAGAGGAGGGGTGAGGAGAGGAGGGTAGAGGAGGGGAGAGGAGAGGAGGGTAGAGGAGAGGAGAGGAGGGTAGAGTAGGGGAGGGTAGAGGAGAGGAGAGGAGGGTAGAGGAGAGGAGGATAGAGGAGAGGAGGGTAGAGGAGAGAAGAGGAGGGTAGAGTAGGGGAGGGTAGAGGAGAGGAGGAGAGAGGAGGGTAGAGGAGAGGAGGGTAGAGTAGAGGAGAGGAGAGGAGGGTAGAGGAGAGAAGAGGAGGGTAGAGGAGAGGAGGGTAGAGTAGAGGAGAGGAGGGTAGAGGAGAGGAGAGGAGGGTAGAGGAGAGTAGAGGAGAGGAGGGTAGAGGAGAGAATGGTAGAGGAGAGGAGAGGATTGTAGAGGAGAGGAGGGTAGCGGAGATGAGAGGAGGGTAGAGGAGAGGAGAGGAGGGTAGAGGAGGGGAGAAGAGAGGAGAGGAGAGGAGGGTAGAGTAGGGGAGGGTAGAGGAGAGGAGAGGAGGGTAGAGTAGGGGAGGGTAGAGGAGAGGAGAGGAGGGTAGAGGAGAGGAGGATAGAGGAGAGGAGGGTAGAGGAGAGAAGAGGAGGGTAGAGGAGAGGAGAGGAGGGTAGAGGAGAGGAGGATAGAGGAGAGGAGAGGAGGGTAGAGGAGAGGAGGGTAGAGGAGAGAAGAGGAGGGTAGAGGAGAGGAGAGGGAGGGTAGAGTAGGGGAGGGTAGAGGAGAGGAGAGGAGGGTAGAGGAGAGGAGGATAGAGGAGAGGAGGGTAGAGGAGAGGAGGGTAGAGGAGAGAAGAGGAGGGTAGAGGAGAGGAGAGGAGGGTAGAGTAGGGGAGGGTAGAGGAGAGGAGGGTAGAGGAGAGAAGAGGAGGGTAGAGGAGAGGAGAGGAGGGTAGAGTAGGGGAGGGTAGAGGAGAGGAGAGGAGGGTAGAGGAGAGGAGGATAGAGGAGAGGAGGGTAGAGGAGAGAAGAGGAGGGTAGAGGAGAGGAGAGGAGGGTAGAGGAGAGGAGGATAGAGGAGAGGAGGGTAGAGGAGAGGAGAGGAGGGTAGAGGAGAGGAGAGGAGGGTAGAGGAGAGGAGAGGAGGGTAGAGGAGAGGAGGATAGAGTAGAAGAGGGTAGAGGAGAGGAGAGGAGGGTAGAGCAGAGGAGGGTAGAGTAGAGGAGAGGAGGTTGGAGGTGTGGAGGGTAGAGTAGAGGAGGGTAGAGTAGAGGAGAGGAGAGTAGAGGGGGTAGAGTAGAGTAGAGGAGGGTAGAGGAGAGGAGGGTAGAGTAGAGTAGAGGAGAGGAGGGTAGAGGAGGTTAGAGTAGAGGAGGGTAGAGTAGAGGAGGGTAGGGTAGAGTAGAGGAGAGGAGGATAGAGTTGAGGAGTTGGAGAGGAGAGGAGGGTAGAGTAGAGTAGAGGAGATGAGGGTAGAGGAGAGGATGGGAGAGGAGGATAGAGGAGAGGAGGGTAGAGAAGAGGAGGGTAGAGGTGAGGAGGGTAGAGGAGAGTAGTGGAGGGTAGAGTAAGGTAGAGGAGAGGAGAGGAGAGGAGAGGAGAGGAGAGGAGAGGAGAGGAGAGGAGAGGAGAGGAGAGGAGAGGAGGAGAGGGAGAGGAGAGGAGAGGAGAGGAGAGGAGGGAGGAGGGAGGGGAGAGGAGAGGAGAGAGGAGAGGAGAGGAGAGGAGAGGAGAGGAGAGGAGAGGAGAGGAGAGGAGAGGAGAGGAGAGGAGAGGAGAGGAGAGGAGAGGACGGGGTTGTAGAGGAGGGAGGAGGATGAGCAGGATTTTGCTTGATTTTCTCTCTTGGATGGGTGTAGGTTTAGTCACAAATGGCACACCATTTTTTTGGACCAAAAGGGCTCGGGTCAACAGGGCTCGGGTCAACAGCGGTGCATTCCATTTGGGAAGCAAACTGTGTGCTAGTCTGTGGTGGGTAGATGAGTGAGAGATGGGCACTCTTGATCTGTGTATTTGGCTGTCGGGTGTTGGGGTGGTTTCCTTGGAGATGTTTGGCTTGAGGCAGACGGGACTGGCAGACAACCATTCATGTAAGAAAACAGAACGGGGAAATCCTGTCTGAAAATTACCACTTAGAATTCACTCCCAGATCCATCTCCCTCTGTTCCCTCCCAGACAGTAGAGCTAACTATCTCCCTCTGTTCCCTCCCAGACAGTAGAGCTATCTATCTCCCTCTGTTCCCTCCCAGACAGTAGAGCTAACTATCTCCCTCCTGTTCTCTCCCAGACAGTAGAGCTAACTATCTCCCTCCTGTTCTCTCCCAGACAGTAGAGCTAACTATCTCCCTCCTGTTCTCTCCCAGACAGTAGAGCTAACTATCTCCCTCCTGTTCTCTCCCAGACAGTAGAGCTAACTATCAATTCAATTCAATTCAATTCAAGGGCTTTATTGGCATGGGAAACATGTGTTAACATTGCCAAAGCAAGTGAGGTAGACAACATACAAAGTGAATATATAAAGTGAAAAACAACAAAAATTAACAGTAAACATTACACATACAGAAGTTTCAAAACAGTAAAGATATTACAAATGTCATATTATATATATATATACAGTGTTCTAACAATGTACAAATGGCTAAAGGACACAAGATAAAATAAATAAGCATAAATATGGGTTGTATTTACAATGGTGTTTGTTCTTCACTGGTTGCCCTTTTCTCGTGGCAACAGGTCACAAATCTTGCTGCTGTGATGGCACACTGTGGAATTTCACCCAGTAGATATGGGAGTTTTTCAAAATTGGATTTGTTTTCAAATTCTTTGTGGATCTGTGTAATCTGAGGGAAATATGTCTCTCTAATATGGTCATACATTGGGCAGGAGGTTAGGAAGTGCAGCTCAGTTTCCACCTCATTTTGTGGGCAGTGAGCACATAGCCTGTCTTCTCTTGAGAGCCATGTCTGCCTACGGCGGCCTTTCTCAATAGCAAGGCTATGCTCACTGAGTCTGTACATAGTCAAGGCTTTCCTTAATTTTGGGTCAGTCACAGTGGTCAGGTATTCTGCCGCTGTGTACTCTCTGTGTAGGGCCAAATAGCATTCTAGTTTGCTCTGTTTTTTTGTTAATTCTTTCCAATGTGTTAAGTAGTTATCTTTTTGTTTTCTCATGATTTGGTTGGGTCTAATTGTGCTGCTGTCCTGGGGCTCTGTAGTGTGTGTTTGTGTTTGTGAACAGAGCCCCAGGACCAGCTTGCTTAGGGACTCTTCTCCAGGTTCATCTCTCTGTAGGTGATGGCTTTGTTATGGAAGCTTTGTGAATCGCTTCCTTTTAGGTGGTTGTAGAATTTAACAGCTCTTTTCTGGATTTTGATAATTAGTGGGTATCGGCCTAATTCTGCTCTGCATGCATTATTTGGTGTTCTACGTTGTACACGGAGGATATTTTTGCAGAATTCTGCGTGCAGAGTCTCAATTTGGTGTTTGTCCCATTTTGTGAAGTCTTGGTTGGTGAGCGGACCCCAGACCTCACAACCATAAAGGGCAATGGGCTCTATGACTGATTCAAGTATTTTTAGCCAGATCCTAATTGGTATGTTGAAATTTATGTTTCTTTTGATGGCATAGAATGCCCTTCTTGCCTTGTCTCTCAGATCGTTCACAGCTTTGTGGAAGTTACCTGTGGTGCTGATGTTTAGGCCAAGGTATGTATAGTTTTTGTGTGCTCTAGGGCAACAGTGTCTAGATGGAATTTGTATTTGTGGTCCTGGTGACTGGACCTTTTTGGAACACCATTATTTTGGTCTTACTGAGATTTACTGTCAGGGCCCAGGTCTGACAGAATCTGTGCATAAGATCTAGGTGCTGCTGTAGGCCCTCCTTGGTTGGTGACAGAAGCACCAGATCATCAGCAAACAGCAGACATTTGACTTCGGATTCTAGCAGGGGAGGCCGGGTGCTGCAGACTTTTCTAGTGCCCTCGCCAATTCGTTGATATATATGTTGAAGAGGGTGGGGCTTAAGCTGCATCCCTGTCTAACCCCACGACCCTGTGTGAAGAAATGTGTGTGTTTTTTGCCAATTTTAACCGCACACTTGTTGTTTGTGTACATGGATTTTATAATGTCGTATGTTTTACCCCCAACACCACTTTCCATCAGTTTGTATAGCAGACCCTCATGCCAGATTGAGTCGAAGGCTTTTTGAAATCAACAAAGCATGAGAAGACTTTGCCTTTGTTTTGGTTTGTTTGGTTGTCAATTAGGGTGTGCAGGGTGAATACATGGTCTGTTGTACGGTAATTTGGTAAAAAGCCAATTTGACATTTGCTCAGTACATTGTTTTCATTGAGGAAATGTACGAGTCTGCTGTTAATAATAATGCAGAGGATTTTCCCAAGGTTACTGTTGACACATATTCCACGGTAGTTATTGGGGTCAAATTTGTCTCCACTTTTGTGGATTGGGGTGATCAGTCCTTGGTTCCAAATATTGGGGAAGATGCCAGAGCTAAGTATGATGTTAAAGAGTTTTAGTATAGCCAATTGGAATTTGTTGTCTGTATATTTGATCATTTCATTTAGGATACCATCAACACCACAGGCCTTTTTGGGTTGGAGGGTTTTTATTTTGTCCTGTAACTCGTTCAAGGTAATTGGAGAATCCAGTGGGTTCTGGTAGTCTTTAATAGTTGATTCTAAGATCTGTATTTGATCATGTATATGTTTTTGCTCTTTATTCTTTGTTATAGAGCCAAAGAGATTGGAGAAGTGGTTTACCCATACATCTCCATTTTGGATAGATAATTCTTCGTGTTGTTGTTTGTTTAGTGTTTTCCAATTTTCCCAGAAGTGGTTAGAGTCTATGGATTCTTCAATTGCATTGAGCTGATTTCTGACATGCTGTTCCTTCTTTTTCCGTAGTGTATTTCTGTATTGTTTTAGTGATTCACCATAGTGAAGGCGTAGACTCAGGTTTTCCGGGTCTCTATGTTTTTGGTTGGACAGGTTTCTCAATTTCTTTCTTAGATTTTTGCATTCTTCATCAAACCATTTGTCATTATTGTTAATTTTCTTCGGTTTTCTATTTGAGATTTTTAGATTTGATAGGGAAGCTGAGAGGTCAAATATACTGTTAAGATTTTCTACTGCCAAGTTTACACCTTCACTATTACAGTGGAACGTTTTACCCAGGAAATTGTCTAAGAGGGATTGAATTTGTTGTTGCCTAATTGTTTTTTGGTAGGTTTCCAAACTGCATTCCTTCCATCTATAGCATTTCTTAATGTTACTCAGTTCCTTTGGCTTTGATGCCTCATGATTGAGTATTGCTCTGTTTAAGTAGACTGTGATTTTGCTGTGGTCTGATAGGGGTGTCAGTGGGCTGACTGTGAACGCTCTGAGAGACTCTGGGTTGAGGTCAGTGATAAAGTAGTCTACAGTACTACTGCCAAGAGATGAGCTATAGGTGTACCTACCATAGGAGTCCCCTCGAAGCCTACCGTTGACTATGTACATACCCAGCGTGCGACAGAGCTGCAGGAGTTGTGACCCGTTTTTGTTGGTTATGTTGTCATAGTTGTGCCTAGGGGGGCATATGGGGGAGGGAATGCTGTCACCTCCAGGCAGGTGTTTGTCCCCCTGTGTGCTGAGGGTGTCAGGTTCTTGTCCGGTTCTGGCATTTAGGTCACCACAGACTAGTACATGTCCCTGGGCCTGGAAATTATTGATTTCCCCCTCCAGGATGGAGAAGCTGTCTTCATTAAAATATGGGGATTCTAGTGGGGGATATAGGTAGCACACAGGAGGACATTTTTCTCTGTTAGGATAATTTCTTTTTGAATTTCTAGCCAAATGTAGAATGTTCCTGTTTTGATTAATTTAATGGAGTGAGTTAGGTCTGCTCTATACCAAATTAGCATACCCCCTGAGTCCCTTCCCTGTTTCACACCTGGTAGTTTGGTGGATGGGACTACCAGCTCTCTGTAACCTAGAGGGCAACCAGTGGGTCCATCTCCTCTATACCAGGTTTCTTGCAGGATGACAATGTCTGTATTACCGATTTCTTTGGTGAAGTCCGGGTTTCTGCTCTTTAGGCCAAAGGCAGATGACCTCAGGCCTTGGATATTCCAGGATAATATAGTGAAGGCTTTTTGTTCCATAGAGTGTCCAATGTTGTTGGTCGTGGTTTAGCCTCAGGCCAGTAAGTGTGAGCAGAGCCTGCTGAGCATCTGGTACATGCCATTGGCTTGGGCGAGTGTGAGAGTGGGGGTTGGGACTGTTTGCCCGCTCACTACCTGGGCGTATGTGTGGCTTCCATGTTGAGGCCCTCTTTGCGGGGGTGGGGTGCATGGGGTGGGCAGGAGTGGCATAGGTCTGATCTGAGGGGGCCTAAATGGAGTGTGGGCATGGTTGACGTGGGGGGGTGTTGATTGGTTGGGATGGGGGTGTGGATGTGTCTGGGTGTACTGTGGTCTGGATGTAATTCCTCTTGGCGTGGGTCCTCTATGTGTAGGTCCAGGGGGAGGTCCTGCAGATCTGGGAGGGTGTCTCGCTGGTCTGGGTGGGGTGTCTATTGATCTGTTGCTCCTGTGTGGAGTGTTGGGGATACGTTTGAGAGCGATGTCCTTTAGAGTCCGGGCAAAGGTAGGCACTGCTGCCTTGTAGAGGTGGACCTGGTCATAGAGGCTGTTCAAGTCCAGGGTGGAGTGGTGGGCCAGGAAAACGTTTGGTTTTGAGGCACAGTCACGGGAAATACTTGCATTTACCCGCTGTATTGTGGCGGGGTGGAAGTCTTTTCGTGGTAGCAGGGTGGAGATAACCACTTGTGCGTTGGGGAAAGTAGAAGAAGCCTTTTCAATCACTCCCTTCAGTGCTGTGGCCACTCTTTCCTGCTGTGCTCTCAGGTCGTTTGTGCCTGTGTGTATTATTATGTGGCTGGGTGAGCCTAGTTTGGCCTCAGACAGAAGGTCTAGGGCGCGCTGGGTGTTTGGACACCAGAGTTTAGACACACTGTGTTTGGGAAAAAGTTTTTTTCTTCTATATATTTCCCATTTGAGTCCATAAGTAGTACAATCTGTGTCTTGTGTTTGTCCTCAGTGGGTGTGGGGGGTTGTCAGAAGGGCTATCAGGGTGGCTGACAGGGGGGGTGCTCAGAGGGGGTGAGAGCCTCTGGGCTTGGGGTTCTTCATTTGTCTGTTGTGCTGTGATGTCGACTCTATGGTCAGGGTCTGGTGTGGACTGTTCTGCTGTGGTGTCGAGACTTTTGTTGGGTGCTGAGGTGGGCTGTTCTGCTGGCTTCTCTGTGGGGGTGGCCACCTCTCTAGTGGGTTGTTCTCTGTCACACTCCGTCCCCCTCAACTTCTCCTCCATCCCCCTCACCCTCTCCTCCATTCCCCTCAACCTCTCCTCCACCAGCAGTCTGATACTCTCCTCTAGTGCTCTGTTCTGCTCCTCTTTCTCCTGTTGTATTTGTCTCACCACTGTCCAAAGTGCAGATATGTCTCTGTCCACCTCCAGCTCTCCGGGTCTGGTTAAGGGGCTGTTGTGCTGGACTGTTGTCTGGGTCTGTGCTGACTGAAGTGTAATCACCTGCTGTTCCAGCTCCACCTGCCTTATCTCCAGCTGGGTGAAGTTGTCCTTCATTTCAATGAGGGAGTGGTAATCTGTGCTGGGAGGTTGACCCTCCGCTGGGGGTTGCTCATCTGTGGGGTTACATAATGAAGAGGTCTGGTCTGATCCTCTCGGGGTGGGGGTATCTTTATCAAGGGAGAGTTTCTCCTGCTGGGCTAGTTCTTTGATTAGGTGAAAGTCCAGCTGAAACTGTTTGTGGTTACGTTGTACCATCACTGTTCCGGACTTATAGATATTTATATTACTTAACTCAGAGTCCTCGTTGTCAAGTATTCTGAGTTTCCACCCCTCGTTAATCCCCCCTCTCGTAACAGAGGGGTAGTGTGCTAATATAGCACTGTGCCATGCCAGGGGATGGTTTGTGTGGAAGATAAGGTTGCTGATGTTCCCATTTTTGTAATAGTCAGCAAAAAGTGTCTCTTGATTTTCCATAAGGAGCTTCATTTTGTACTCTTTTCTTGACTTATCATTCTTTACATGCACAGGGTACTGTATTTTAATTACCTCTGAACAGCGGGAGGGAGCTTCTAAGGCCTCTCCATTTGGTTGGGGTAGACTGTGTGACTCTCCTGCCATTGTTGGGCTAATGAGCTTTGACACCTCTCACTTGACACGTCAGTGCTATTTGAAGCTGTATCAAGCTTGGCAGAATTATGTTAGAATTAGAGTTAGAAATCCTTATAAAGTAATGTTGTGTATTTTTCTTCTTGGCTTTTGGAAAAAAAAAAATATATACAGTTTCAGACTAAGCATTACTCACTCAGTTCCAGGTTGGATGGTGTTTTCAGGTTTCTGTTGTTTTCCAGAGAATTTGCTGTATAGAGAAACAAATCTTGGTAGTTGTGAACCTTCCAGGTGATTCCGTAATTCCATCCAAAATCAGGTTGTAGGTTTTAAGTTTTGATTTGAAGTAGGGGTTATGTTGTAGAGGGTAGAATCCAGTATGTGTTCCTGACAAAAAATCTAAGTTTATCTAACTCCTAATCTATCTTTTTTAAAGAAAATGCTGAAAAATGCAGGAGCTCATCTGATTGTTACTTCCTCTCTCTCTGTCCCTCTCTCTCTCCCTCTCTCTCTGTCTCTCTCTCTCTCTGTCTCTCTCTCTCTGTCTCTCTCTCTCTCTGGCTCTCTGTCTGTCTTCCTCTGCATCTCCTGTTCCCTCCCAGACAGTAGAGCTAACTATCTCCCTCTGTTCCCTCCCAGACAGTAGAGCTAACTATCTCCCTCCTGTTCCCTCCCAGACAGTAGAGCTAACTATCTCCCTCCTGTTCCCTCCCAGACAGTAGAGCTAACTATCTCCCTCCTGTTCCCTCCCAGACAGTAGAGCTATCTATCTCCCTCCTGTTCTGTAATAGACAGTAGAGCTAAATATCTCCCTCTGTTCCCTCCCAGACAGTAGAGCTATCTATCTCCCTCCTGTTCTGTAATAGACAGTAGAGCTAACTATCTCCCTCCTGTTCCCCCAGACAGTAGAGCTATCTATCTCCCTCCTGTTCTGTAATAGACAGTAGAGCTAAATATCTCCCTCTGTTCCCTCCCAGACAGTAGAGCTAACTATCTCCCTCCTGTTCTCTCCCAGACAGTAGAGCTATCTATCTCCCTCCTGTTCTGTAATAGACAGTAGAGCTAACTATCTCCCTCCTGTTCCCCCCCAGACAGTAGAGCTAACTATCTCCCTCCTGTTCTCTCCCAGACAGTAGAGCTAACTATCTCAAATCAAATCAAATCAAATTTTATTTGTCACATACACATGGTTAGCAGATGTTAATGCGAGTGTAGCGAAATGCTTGTGCTTCTAGTTCCGACAATGCAGTAATAACCAACAAGTAATCTAACTAACAATTCCAAAACTACTGTCTTATACACAGTGTAAGGGGATAAAGAATATGTACATAAGGATATATGAATGAGTGACGGTACAGAGCAGCATAGGCAAGATACAGTAGATGATATTGAGTACAGTATATACATATGAGATGAGTATGTAAACCAAGTGGCATAGTTAAAGTGGCTAGTGATACATGTATTACATAAGGATGCAGTCGATGATATAGAGTACAGTATATACGTATACATATGAGATAAATAATGTAGGGTATGTAACATTATATAAGGTAGCATTGTTTAAAGTGGCTAGTGATATATTTACATCATTTCCCATCAATTCCCATGATTAAAGTGGCTGGAGTTGAGTCAGTGTCATTGACAGTGTGTTGGCAGCAGCCACTCAATGTTAGTGGTGGCTGTTTAACAGTCTGATGGCCTTGAGATAGAAGCTGTTTTTCAGTCTCTCGGTCCCAGCTTTGATGCACCTGTACTGACCTCGCCTTCTGGATGATAGCGGGGTGAACAGGCAGTGGCTCGGGTGGTTGATGTCCTTGATGATCTTTATGGCCTTCCTGTAACATCGGGTGGTGTAGGTGTCCTGGAGGGCAGGTAGTTTGCCCCGGTGATGCGTTGTGCAGACCTCACTACCCTCTGGAGAGCCTTACGGTTGAGGGCGGAGCAGTTACCGTACCAGGCGGTGATACAGCCCGCCAGGATGCTCTCGATTGTGCATCTGTAGAAGTTTGTGAGTGCTTTTGGTGACAAGCCAAATTTCTTCAGCCTCCTGAGGTTGAAGAGGCGCTGCTGCGCCTTCTTCACGATGCTGTCTGTGTGAGTGGACCAATTCAGTTTGTCTGTGATGTGTGTGCCGAGGAACTTAAAACTTGCTACCCTCTCCACTACTGTTCCATCGATGTGGATAGGGGGTGTTCCCTCTGCTGTTTCCTGAAGTCCACAATCATCTCCTTAGTTTTGTTGACGTTGAGTGTGAGGTTATTTTCCTGACACCACACTCCGAGGGCCCTCACCTCCTCCCTGTAGGCCGTCTCGTCGTTCTTGGTAATCAAGCCTACCACTGTTGTGTCGTCCGCAAACTTGATGATTGAGTTGGAGGCGTGCGTGGCCACGCAGTCGTGGGTGAACAGGGACTACAGGAGAGGGCTCAGAACGCACCCTTGTGGGGCCCCAGTGTTGAGGATCAGCGGGGAGGAGATGTTGTTGCCTACCCTCACCACCTGGGGGCGGCCCATCAGGAAGTCCAGTACCCAGTTGCACAGGGCGGGGTCGAGACCCAGGGTCTCGAGCTTGATGACGAGCTTGGAGGGTACTATGGTGTTGAATGCCGAGCTGTAGTCGATGAACAGCTTTCTCACATAGGTATTCCTCTTGTCCAGATGGGTCAGGGCAGTGTGCAGTGTGGTTGAGATTGCATCGTCTGTGGACCTATTTGGGCGGTAAGCAAATTGGAGTGGGTCTAGGGTGTCAGGTAGGGTGGAGGTGATATGGTCCTTGACTAGTCTCTCAAAGCACTTCATGATGACGGATGTGATCTCCCTCCTGTTCCCTCCCAGACAGTAGAGCTATCTATCTCCCTCCTGTTCCCCCCCAGACAGTAGAGCTATCTATCTCCCTCCTGTTCTGTAATAGACAGTAGAGCTAACTATCTCCCTCCTGTTCTGTAATAGACAGTAGAGCTAACTATCTCCCTCCTGTTAGACAGTAGAGCTAACTATCTCCCTCCCCCCCAGACAGTAGAGCTAACTATCTCCCTCCTGTTCTCTCCCAGACAGTAGAGCTAACTATCTCCCTCCTGTTCTGTAATAGACAGTAGAGCTATCTATCTCCCTCCTGTTCTGTAATAGACAGTAGAGCTAACTATCTCCCTCCTGTTCCCCCCCAGACAGTAGAGCTAACTATCTCCCTCCTGTTCTCTCCCAGACAGTAGAGCTAAATATCTCCCTCTGTTCCCTCCCAGACAGTAGAGCTAACTAACTCCCTCCTGTTCTGTAATAGACAGTAGCGCTAACTAACTCCCTCCTGTTCTCTCCCAGACAGTAGCGCTAACTAACTCCCTCCTGTTCTCTCCCAGACAGTAGAGCTAAATATCTCCCTCTGTTCCCTCCCAGACAGTAGAGCTAACTAACTCCCTCTGTTCCCTCCCAGACAGTAGAGCTAACTAACTCCCTCTGTTCCCTCCCAGACAGTAGAGCTAACTATCTCCCTCCTGTTCTCTCCCAGACAGTAGAGCTAACTATCTCCCTCCTGTTCCCTCCCAGACAGTAGAGCTAACTATCTCCCTCCTGTTCCCTCCCAGACAGTAGAGCTAACTATCTCCCTCTGTTCCCTCCCAGACAGTAGAGCTAACTAACTCCCTCCTGTTCTCTCCCAGACAGTAGAGCTAACTATCTCCCTCCTGTTCTGTAATAGACAGTAGAGCTAACTATCTCCCTCCTGTTCTGTAATAGACAGTAGAGCTAACTATCTCCCTCCTGTTCCCTCCCAGACAGTAGAGCTAACTATCTCCCTCCTGTTCTCTCCCAGACAGTAGAGCTAACTATCTCCCTCCTGTTCTGTAATAGACAGTAGAGCTATCTATCTCCCTCCTGTTCTCTCCCAGACAGTAGAGCTAACTATCTCCCTCCTGTTCTCTCCGAGACAGTAGAGCTAACTATCTCCCTCCTGTTCTGTAATAGACAGTAGAGCTAACTATCTCCCTCTGTTCTGCAATAGACTATCTCCCTCCTATCTTTCTAGTCTTTCAATTAGGCAGACAGCTGAGTTGAGGTCAAATATGGTCCTGGAAAGCTGTCTCTCCAAAGGGGCACAATCTTAGATTCAAACAGTGCACTCTCAGACTAGAGCTTTCAAATCAAAGTTAAGATCGATGATAACAACTGAAAGACCTCAACTCAAAGCTATGATCGAAGATAACACCTGAAAAACGTAAAATCAAAGCTCTGATGTATGATCAAATCTGAAATACGTCAAAGCTATGATCTGTAATAACACCTGAAATACCTCTAATCAAAGCTATGATCTGTGATAACACCTGAAGAGGTTGTTTTGACTTTGTAGCCGGATTTTCTCTTGTTTGAATTCCGTCCAGTGTATTCAGTATTTGGCAGGTTAAACAATTATATTGAAATGACCAAACAAGCCTTTATTGCAGGCTATATCATGGATTACCTATTCATCAGGTTATATAGTGGATAACCTATTCCTCAGGCTATATAATGGATTAACTATTCATCAGGCTATATAATGGATTACCTATTCCTCAGGCTATATAATGGATTACCTATTCCTCAGGCTATATAATGGATGACCTATTCATCAGGCTATATAATGGATTAACTATTCCTCAGGCTATATCATGGATGACCTATTCCTCAAGCTATATAATGGATTACCTATTCCTCAGGCTATATAATGGATGACCTATTCATCAGGCTATATAATGGATTAACTATTCATCAGGCTATATAATGGATTACCTATTCATTGGGCTATATAATGGATTAACTATTCATCAGGCTATATAATGGATTACCTATTCATCAGGCTATATAATGGATTAATTATTCCTCAGGCTATATAATGGATTACCTATTCCTCAGGCTATATAATGGATAAACTATTCATCAGGCTATATAATGGATTACCTATTCATCAGGCTATATAATGGATTAATTATTCCTCAGGCTATATAATGGATTACCTATTCTTCAGGCTATATAATGGATTAACTATTCCTCAGGCTATATAATGGATTACCTGTTCCTCAGGTTATATAGTGGATAACCTATTCCTCAGGCTATATAATTGATTACCTATTCATTGGGCTATATAATGGATTAACTATTCATCAGGCTATATAATGGATTTCCTATTCCTCAGGCTATATAATGGATTACATATTCATTGGGCTATATAATGGATTAACTATTCATCAGGCTATATAATGGATTACCTATTCCTCAGGTTATATAATGGATTACCTATTCATTGGGCTATATAATGGATAACCTATTCCTCAGGCTATATAGTGGATTACCTATTCCTCAGGCTATATAATGGATTACCTATTCATCAGGCTATATAATGGATTAACTATTCCTCAGGCTATATAATTGATTACCTATTCATTGGGCTATATAATGGATTAACTATTCATCAGGCTATATAATTGATGAACCATTCCTCAGGCTATATAGAGTATAACCTATTCCTCAGGCTATATAATGGATTACCTATTCATTAGGCTATATAATGGATTAACTATTCATCAGGCTATATAATTGATTAACTATTCAAATCAAATCAAATCAAATTTTATTTGTCACATACACATGGTTAGCAGATGTTAATGCGAGTGTAGCGAAATGCTTGTGCTTCTAGTTCCGACAATGCAGTAATAACGAACAAGTAATCTAACTAACAATTCCAAAAAAACTACTGTCTTATACACAGTGTAAGGGGATAAAGAATATGTACATAAGGATATATGAATGAGTGATGGTACAGAGCAGCATAGGCAAGATACAGTAGATGATATTGAGTACAGTATATACATATGAGATGAGTATGTAAACCAAGTGGCGTAGTTAAAGTGGCTAGTGATACATGTATTACATAAGGATGCAGTCGATGATATAGAGTACAGTATCTACGTATGCATATGAGATGAATAATGTAGGGTAAGTAACATTATATAAGGTAGCATTGTTTAAAGTGGCTAGTGATATATTTACATCATTTCCCATCAATTCCCATTCCTCAGGCTATATAGAGTATAACCTATTCCTCAGGCTATATAATGGATTACCTATTCATCAGGCTATATAATGGATTTCCTATTCCTCAGGCTATATAATGGATTACATATTCATTGGGCTATATAATGGATTAACTATTCATCAGGCTATATAATGGATTACCTATTCCTCAGGTTATTTAATGGATTACCTATTCATTGGGCTATATAATGGATTAACTATTCATCAGGCTATATAATTGATGAACTATTCATTAGGCTATATAATGGATTAACTATTCATTAGGCTATATAATGGATTACCTATTCCTCAGGCTATATAATCGATTACCTATTCATTAGGCTATATAATGGATTAACTATTCATCAGGCTATATAATTGATGAACTATTCCTCAGGTTATGTCATAGTCCCAATCTGCCATATAAAACCTGCTTGCTGCTCTCCACAAAGAACGATTGATAATCACCAAAATTATAGCTGCATAAACCTGGCTTTGCAATGCATTTTATCAAACAAAGTCCAACCTCAGCAATGGCAGAAGCATGAGCCTCTGCTTGTTTATGTTCAGTACATGTCTGTTTTGTTTGTAAAATTATAATTTTTTAAATACAGAAATAAATCTATATATTGTGCCTTATTAAAAGACAGAAGGGTCTGCACTTTGCTGCATGCCTGCCCTGCCTTCATCTCTGCCTCCCAAGCCAACTCTCTGTGTGTCTCTGCTCTACCACCAGGGGGAGCTCTTCCTGGTGCCAGTGAGCCCACAGTAGACACAGAGGTGTCAGTGCAGCCCATCCCCCCCTTCTGGTATTATGTAATGGCCGGCGTTGGGGCTCTGTTGCTCCTGGCATCATTCACTCTGGTCGTGGTTCTCTGTTGTCACCGCTATCAACTAGCAGCCAAGAAGAACAGCCAGCACTCAGTGTCCTACCAGAGTGCCCACTACCACAGCTCTCACTACGGCCCTGGGCCTAACCACAACCACTATCCCGGGCCTGGGGGGGTTATGTCGACCCACTACCCCGACAGAGGGCCTCTGTCTGGGTTGGGGCTGGCAGGACCCTCCGCACCTCCAATGGAGCCCATGCTGTCTATCAGGCTGGAGAAGGAGGATGAGCATCGAGGCTCCCAGTGCTGACTATGTTTGACACAGAGACAGACAGACAGAGAGACAGTACTGTGACTGGGCGGGCTGAACCAGACGGAACACCTGCCCTCAGATATCTATAGACACCCTCAGATGATGTCATGACGGATCGATCTGGTCCGACTGGGCCTCTGTTTGGGAATCTGCTGTCTCTGAAGGAAAATTTAAATTTAAAAAAACAACAACATTAAGAGCAAAAAAAAAAGTGCAGAAAAGGCACCGAAGTTTCCTTCTGTCGATGATATTGTCGGTTCCTCTTCCTCTGCTGCTTTGTGGCTTTAAGACGAGGAGGGTTTGCTGTGATGATGTGCTTCCTGTTTCATTGATCTTGTTTACGTCCAAAACGTCCAGCCAGAACCCTTAGTGGCGGGGCCCCGACTCCCACAAAGGGTTTCTGGGAAAGATGGGATTCGGAATATGAGTCTACGTCTCAATTGGCACCCTATTCCCTATATAGTGCACCATGGGCCCTGGTCTAAACTAGTGTGCTGTATAGGGGTAGGTGGCCATTTGGGACGGCCCTTAGTCTTTCAGTGGGGAGTTAAACCTTTGATTGAACAGTCCAGAGGAGAGGACACTCTTATAGCGGTGCCAAGATGCTGTAGGGAGGAGACGCGGAAACCGAGACAGAGATAGAGTGGGTGAGAGAGGAGAGGGGAGTGGAGCCTGGATAGTCAGAGGGAGTTGTTTCCACGTGTAGAGCACCTCTGATATTTACAACAGGAGAGGTGCTCTCTTCACGTATACACAGAGAGAGAGAGACAGAGAGAGAGAGAGAGACAGAGAGAGAGAGATCTGCTGCTCTTGAAGAAGGAGTCAGGAGAGAGAGAGGTATGTCGGTATGACATATCTCTATTTTGTTTGACCTCCCTCCTGACTGTGGAGAGAACTCTGGTCCATGTTTCAGTTTGCTTGGATGATGGACTTGCTTGTGTCTGTTTAGATATATTATAAACTAATGTTTTATTTCCTTTATGAAGGACTGAAGCGATGGAGACAATCCTGTACTAACTGCATAGGCGCACCTATCAATGGAGACAATATTTGTTTTCTTACTATATGCAACAGTCTTCTGAAGCTACCTTAGACAGCCTATACCCTCTGAAACAACCTATACCCTGTGAGACAACTTATACCCTGTGAGACAGACTATACCCTGTGAGACAGCCTATACCCTCTGAAACAACCTATACCCTGTGAGACAGACTATACCCTGTGAGACAGACTATACCCTGTGAGACAGCCTATACCCTCTGAAACAACCTATACCCTGTGAGACAGACTATACCCTGTGAGACAGACTATACCCTGTGAGACAGACTATACCCTGTGAGACAGACTATACCCTCTGAAACAACCTACACCCTGTGAGACAACTTATACCCTGTGAGACAGACTATACCCTGTGAGACAACTTATACCCTGTGAGACAGACTATACCCTGTGAGACAACTTAAAACCCTGTGAGACATCCTATACCCTGTGAGACAGACTATACCCTCTGAAACAACCTATACCCTGTGAGACAGACTATACCCTGTGAGACAACTTAAAACCCTGTGAGACAACTTATACCCTGTGAGACAACCTATAGCCTCTGAGACAGACTATGCCCTGTGAGACAACCTATACCCTCTGAGACAACCTATATCATGTGAGACAGACTATACCCTCTGAGACAACCTATACCCTCTGAGACAACCTATACCCTCTGAGACAGACTATAGCCTCTGAGACAACCTATACCCTCTGAGATAGACTATACCATCTGAGACAGACTATACCCTCTGAGACAACTTACACCCTCTGAGACAGACTATACCCTCTGAGGCAACCTATACCCTCTGAGACAAACTATACCCTGTCTGACAACCTATACCCTGTGAGACAGACTATACACTCTGAGACAACATATACCCTCTGAGACAGACTATACCCTGTGAGACAACCTATACCTTGTGAGACAGACTATACTATCTGAGACAACCTATACCCTCTGAGACAACCTATACCCTTTGAGACAGATTATACCCTCTGAGATAACCTATACCCTGTGAGACAACCTATACCCTCTGAGACAACCTATACCCTCTGAGACAGACTATGCCCTGTGAGACAACCTATACCATGTGAGACAGATTATACCCTCTGAGACAACCTATACCCTCTGAGACAACCTATACCCTCTGAGATAACCTATACCATGTGAGACAGACTATACCCTCTGAGACAACCTATACCCTGTGAGACAACCTATACCCTGTGAGACAGCCTATACCCTGTGAGACCACCTATACCCTATGAGACAGTCAGACCCTCCATCCCTCCATCCTCTTTACATTGGCCTTAAATCTGGGAGGGTACAGGGCTCATCAGAGTAACAAATGAACCTATTTTACTATGACATGGTCCCTCACACTGCTCTTTAACATTACTGTTTTACATTTGTTCATTTGTTTTTATCAGTTGATGTGTTGTTCTCAGCAGACGAAGCTGGTCAAATGATGTCCTTTCCACCAGCTTGGCCCACTGGGTTGATATTTTACTAATTGAAAACATACAGTACTAGTCAAAGGTGTGAACACACCTACTCATTCAAGGGTTTTTCTTTATTTTTTTACTGTTTTCTACATTGTAGAATAATAGTGAAGACATCAAAACTATGAAATAACACAGATGGAATCATGTAGTAACCAAAAAATCTAAATCTAAATCATTTTATATTTGAGAATTTAGCCACCCTTTGCATTGATGACAGCTTTTCACACTCTTGGCATTCTCTCAACCAGCTTCATGAGGTAGTCACCTGGAATGCATTTCAATTAACAGGTGTGCCTTGTTAAAAGTTCATTTGTGGAATGTCCTTCCTTCTTAATGCATTTGAGCCAATCAGTTGTGTTGTGACAAGGTATGGGTGGTATACAGAGCATTTCAAGAACTTTGAAAGTTTCTTCAAGTGCAGTTGAAAAAACCATCAAGCGCTATGATGAAACTGTCTCTCATGAGGACCGCCACAGGAAAGGAAGACCCAGAGTTACCTCTGCTGCAGAGGATAAGTTCATTAGAGTTACCTGTCTCTCATGAGGACCGCCACAGGAAAGGAAGACCCAGAGTTACCTCTGCTGCAGAGGATGAGTTCATTAGAGTTACCTGTCTCTCATGAGGACCGCCACAGGAAAGGAAGACCCAGAGTTACCTCTGCTGCAGAGGATAAGTTCATTGGAGTTACTAGCCTCAGATTGAAGCCAAAATAAATGCTTCACAGAATTCAAGTAACAGACGCATCTCAACATCAACCATTCAGAGGAGTCTGCTTGAATCAAGCCTTTATGGTTGAATTGCTGCAAAGAAACCACTACTAAAGGACACCAATAAGAAGAAGAGACTTGCTTGGGCCAAGAAACACAAGCAATGGACATTAGACCGGTGGAAATCTGTCCTTTGGATTGATGAGTCCAAATTAGAGATTTTTTTTCTCCAACAGAAATCAGGGTCAAACAGGGAGAGATTGTGTTTGTTTGGCTTAAATCTGATTCCCTCCAAAAATCTTCTGTATACAAGAATGTAGAAAGAGATGGAAAGAGAGAGGGAGAGATCAAAGATAACCTTTTTTCTAACGAATGAAGATGGATGTTATTTCTCTGGAAGGAGGAAAAGGATTCTGTTTCAAACACAGACACATGAAAGCTCTGGGTAGATGAACGGACTGGCAGGGTGGGAGAGAGACCGTCTGATCCAGCTCTGGGTAGATGAACGGACTGGCAGGGTGGGAGAGAGACCGTCTGACCCAGCTCTGGGTAGATGAACGGACTGGCAGGGTGGGAGAGAGACCGTCTGACCCAGCTCTGGGTAGATGAACGGACTGGCAGGGTGGGAGAGAGACCGTCTGATCCAGCTCTGGGTAGATGAACGGACTGGCAGGGTGGGAGAGAGACCGTCTGACCCAGCTCTGGGTAGATGAACGGACTGGCAGGGTGGGAGAGAGACCGTCTGACCCAGTTCTGGGTAGATGAACGGACTGGCAGGGTGGGAGAGAGACCGTCTGATCCAGCTCTGGGTAGATGAACGGACTGGCAGGGTGGGAGAGAGACCGTCTGACCCAGCTCTGGGTAGATGAACGGACTGGCAGGGTGGGAGAGAGACCGTCTGACCCAGCTCTGGGCAGATGAACGGACTGGCAGGGTGGGAGAGAGACCGTCTGACCCAGCTCTGGGTAGATGAACGGACTAGCAGGGTGGGAGAGAGACCGTCTGACCCAGCTCTGGGCAGACAGACGGACTGGCAGGGTGGAAGAGAGACCGTCTGACCCAGCTCTGGGTAGATTAACGGACTGGCAGGGTGGGAGAGAGACCGTCTGACCCAGCTCTGGGCAGATGAACGGACTGGCAGGGTGGGAGAGAGACCGTCTGACCCAGCTCTGGGTAGATGAACGGACTGGCAGGGTGGGAGAGAGACCGTCTGACCCAGCTCTGGGCAGACAGACGGACTGGCAGGGTGGGAGAGAGACCGTCTGACCCAGCTCTGGGTAGATGAATGGACTGGCAGGGTGGGAGAGAGACCGCCTGATCCAGCTCTGGGTAGATGAACGGACTGGCAGGGTGGGAGAGAGACCGTCTGATCCAGCTCTGGGTAGATGAACGGACTGGCAGGGTGGGAGAGAGACCGTCTGATCCAGCTCTGGGTAGATGAACGGACTGGCAGGGTGGGAGAGAGACCGTCTGACCCAGCTCTGGGTAGATGAATGGACTGGCAGGGTGGGAGAGAGACCGTCTGACCCAGCTCTGGGTAGATGAACGGACTGGCAGGGTGGGAGAGAGACCGTCTGACCCAGCTCTGGGTAGATGAACGGACTGGCAGGGTGGGAGAGAGACCGTCTGACCCAGCTCTGGGTAGATGAACGGACTGGCAGGGTGGGGAGAGAGACCGTCTGACCCAGCTCTGGGTAGATGAACGGACTGGCAGGGTGGGAGAGAGACCGTCTGACCCAGCTCTGGGCAGATGAACGGACTGGCAGGGTGGGAGAGAGACCATCTGACCCAGCTCTGGGCAGATGAACGGACTGGCAGGGTGGGAGAGAGACCGTCTGACCCAGCTCTGGGTAGATGAACGGACTGGCAGGGTGGGAGAGAGACCGTCTGACCCAGCTCTGGGTAGATGAACGGACTGGCAGGGTGGGAGAGAGACCGTCTGACCCAGCTCTGGGTAGATGAACGGACTGGCAGGGTGGGAGAGAGACCGTCTGAACCAGCTCTGGGCAGACAGACGGACTGGCAGGGTGGGAGAGAGACCGTCTGACCCAGCTCTGGGTAGATGAACGGACTGGCAGGGTGGGAGAGAGACCGCCTGATCCAGCTCTGGGTAGATGAACGGACTGGCAGGGTGGGAGAGAGACCGTCTGACCCAGCTCTGGGTAGATGAACGGACTGGCAGGGTGGGAGAGAGACCGTCTGACCCAGCTCTGGGTAGATGAACGGACTGGCAGGGTGGGAGAGAGACCGTCTGACCCAGCTCTGGGTAGATGAACGGACTGGCAGGGTGGGAGAGAGACCGTCTGACCCAGCTCTGGGTAGATGAACGGACTGGCAGGGTGGGAGAGAGACCATCTGACCCAGCTCTGGGCAGATGAACGGACTGGCAGGGTGGGAGAGAGACCGTCTGACCCAGCTCTGGGTAGATGAACGGACTGGCAGGGTGGGAGAGAGACCGTCTGACCCAGCTCTGGGCAGACAGACGGACTGGCAGGGTGGGAGAGAGACCGTCTGACCCAGCTCTGGGCAGACAGACGGACTGGCAGGGTGGGAGAGAGACCGTCTGACCCAGTTCTGGGCAGACAGACGGACTGGCAGGGTGGGAGAGAGACCGTCTGACCCAGCTCTGGGTAGATGAACAGACTGGCAGGGTGGGAGAGAGACCGTCTGACCCAGCTCTGGGCAGAGAGACGGACTGGCAGGGTGGGAGAGAGACCGTCTGACCCAGCTCTGGGCAGAGAGACGGACTGGCAGGGTGGGAGAGAGACCGTCTGACCCAGCTCTGGGCAGACAGACAGACTGGCAGAGAGGGAGAGAGACCGTCTGACCCAGCTCTGGGCAGACAGACAGACTGGCAGAGAGGGAGAGAGACCGTCTGACCCAGCTCTCGGCAGAGAGACGGACTGGCAGGGTGGGAGAGAGACCGTCTGACCCAGCTCTGGGCAGAGAGACGGACTGGCAGAGAGGGAGAGAGACCGTCTGACCCAGCTCTGGGCAGACAGACAGACTGGCAGAGAGGGAGAGAGACCGTCTGACCCAGCTCTGGGCAGACAGACAGACTGGCAGAGAGGGAGAGAGACCGTCTGACCCAGCTCTGGGCAGAGAGACGGACTGGCAGGGTGGGAGAGAGACCGTCTGACCCAGCTCTGGGCAGAGAGACGGACTGGCAGAGAGGGAGAGAGACCGTCTGACCCAGCTCTGGGTAGATGAACGGACTGGCAGGGTGGGAGAGAGACCGCCTGACCCAGCTCTGGGTAGATGAACGGACTGGCAGGGTGGGAGAGAGACCGTCTGACCCAGCTCTGGGCAGAGAGACGGACTGGCAGGGTGGGAGAGAGACCGTCTGACCCAGCTCTGGGCAGAGAGACGGACTGGCAGAGAGGGAGAGAGACCGTCTGACCCAGCTCTGGGCAGAGAGACGGACTGGCAGGGTGGGAGAGAGACCGTCTGACCCATCTCTGGGCAGAGAGACGGACTGGCAGGGTGGGAGAGAGACCGTCTGACCCAGCTCTGGGAAGAGAGACGGACTGGCAGGGTGGGAGAGAGACCGTCTGACCCAGCTCTGGGTAGATGAACGGACCGGCAGAGAGGGAGAGAGACCGTCTGACCCAGCTCTGGGCAGACAGACAGACTGGCAGAGAGGGAGAGAGACCGTCTGACCCAGCCCAGCAGACCGTAAGCACTCTATCTGTAGACTAATCGGACAACGATTGGTCCCCACTAATCGGACAACGTTCACAGAATGGATAACTAGCTAGATGGAGAATATTTATTTTACGTAGTTAGATATTGCAGATTTTGTGCTTGTGTTGTACAGCTGTTTGATTTGTCTCTGTTCCAGCTTCCTCCTGTGATTGATATATCCACACAGCTCAAAGCTTGCTGCCCTCGCAGTTCTAACCCATTACATTATTTCATTTATCTACGAACTGCCACTGAAGCAGTTTGTTTCTTTTTTTCGCTAACTTTTTGAATATTTGAAGAGAAAGAAATTGGCATGTTGTCACAGGGCTTTTCAAATCAGCCAGGGCTGTCTGCTTCCCTTCCTACCCTGAGATGAGATGTGTTTAAAGTATTTTAATATTTATAATTAGTTAATGATGTGTCCCAAATGGCCCCCTATTCCCTATGTAGTACAATACATGGCCCCCTATTCCCTATGTAGTACACTACATGGCCCCCTATTCCCTATGTAGTACACTACATGTTCCCCTATTCCCTATATAGTGCACTACATGGCCCCCTATTCCCTATATAGTGCACTACATGGTCCCCTATTCCCTATGTAGTACACTACATGGCCCCCTATTCCCTATGTAGTACAATACATGGCCCCCTATTCCCTATGTAGTGCACTACATGGCCCCCTATTCCCTATGTAGTACAATACATGGCCCCTATTCCCTATGTAGTACAATACATGGCCCCCTATTCCCCCTATTCCCTATGTAGTACACTACATGGCCCCCTATTCCCTATGTAGTGGACTATCAAGCCCTGGTCAAAACAAGTAAACTATATGGAGAATAGGTTGCCATTGGGATGCCCCCTCCTCACAGTCATATCATTGGGATGTGTTGAAAGTACTGTAAAGACCCATACCAGACTGGTGTTGAAGGTACTGTAAAGACCCATACCAGACTGGTGTTGAAGGTACTGTAAAGACCCAAACCAGACTGGTGTTGAAGGGTAGTAAGGACCCATACCAGACTGGTGTTGAAGGTACTGTAAAGACCCATACCAGACTGGTGTTGAAGGAACTGTAAGGACCCATACCAGACTGGTGTTGAAGGTACTGTAAAGACCCATACCAGACTGGTGTTGAAGGTACTGTAAAGACCCATACCAGACTGGTGTTGAAGGTTCTATAAAGACCCATACCAGACTGGTGTTGAAGGGTATTGGAAGGTACTATAAAGACCCATACCAGACTGTTGTTGAAGGGTATAGGAAAGTTTTATAAAGACCCACACCAGACTGGTGTTGAAGGTACTATAAAGACCCATACCAGACTGGTGTTGAAGGGTATTGGAAGGTACTATAAAGACCCATACCAGACTGGTGTTGAAGGGTACAGGAAGGTTCTATAAAGACCCATATCAGACTGGTGTTGAAGGGTACAGGAAGGTTCTATAAAGACCCATACCAGACTGTTTTTGAAGGGTACAGGAAGGTTCTATAAAGACCCATATCAGACTGGTGTTGAAGGTACTATAAAGACCCATACCAGACTGGTGTTGAAGGTACTATAAAGACCCATACCAGACTGGTGTTGAAGGGTACAGGAAGGTTCTATAAAGACCCACACCAGACTGGTGTTGAAGGGTACAGGAAGGTTCTATAAAGACCCATACCAGACTGTTTTTGAAGGGTACAGGAAGGTTCTATAAAGACCCATATCAGACTGGTGTTGAAGGGTACAGGAAGGTTCTATAAAGACCCATACCAGACTGTTTTTGAAGGGTACAGGAAGGTTCTATAAAGACCCATACCAGACTGTTTTTGAAGGGTACAGGAAGGTTCTATAAAGACCCATATCAGACTGTTTTTGAAGGGTACAGGAAGGTTCTATAAAGACCCATACCAGACTGTTTTTGAAGGGTACAGGAAGGTTCTATAAAGACCCATACCAGACTGTTTTTGAAGGGTACAGGAAGGTTCTATAAAGACCCATACCAGACTGGTGTTGAAGGTACTATAAAGGCCCATATCAGACTGGAGTTGAAGGGTACAGGTAGGTTCTATAAAGACCCACACCAGACTGGTGTTGAAGGGTGCAGGAAGGTTCTGTTAAAAGCATGTAATGATACAGATTCTTCACGATGTGCTCCCCTTTAAATTCATGTTTCTCTTCTGTTTTTGTTCTCACTGTTCTTAAATACTGTTTGAAACAATGAATCATAAATAAAAAATAAAAAAATTAAATGATGTCAAAGATTCAAAACCCCAACTAGTAGAAAGGGTGTTTAGGTGAATCTGCTATTTTGGATGTCAGAGGCCTCTTTCCTCTGTCGCGTTTCTCCTTTCTTAACTTCGGGCTGATGACGGAGCCTGATTGAGTTTGTCACTCACCTGTGTGCACTTTGCTGAGTCCTCCTTGTGAATGTGGGGATGTCGACTTGACCATGATTGTCCTTTTTATCTGTTAACTACGTTACCCATGATGCACCACAGCCTGTTTCAAAACATATAAGGAATATTTTAGCCTGTTGAATTTCACGGTCTTGGAAATATTATATTGTGCTATTGGGATGTGCTAATAAAGAGATATTTTTTATACAACATGTTTGTGTTTCTCTTAAAGTATTATATATCTCTCTCTCATTTAGTTAGTGAGAAAATATTTAAAGGTTTCATGTTGATTTACCACCTACTGTAATGGAAGCTGTGTCCTAACCCTGTGTGAATGAAGAGTACACATTATAGTACACAAATGTGTTGCAAGATCCTTTCTTTTCTCATCCTGTTATTCATGTAGATTTTAAAGTGTAAAAACATTGTGTTTGTTTTTT
>NC_056454.1:51213054-51215554 GCF_018296145.1 Oncorhynchus tshawytscha
GGTCAGGTATTCTGCCGCTGTGTACTCTCTGTGTAGGGCCAAATAGCATTCTAGTTTGCTCTGTTTTTTTGTTAATTCTTTCCAATGTGTTAAGTAGTTATCTTTTTGTTTTCTCATGATTTGGTTGGGTCTAATTGTGCTGCTGTCCTGGGGCTCTGTAGTGTGTGTTTGTGTTTGTGAACAGAGCCCCAGGACCAGCTTGCTTAGGGGACTCTTCTCCAGGTTCATCTCTCTGTAGGTGATGGCTTTGTTATGGAAGGTTTGTGAATCGCTTCCTTTTAGGTGGTTGTAGAATTTAACAGCTCTTTTCTGGATTTTGATAATTAGTGGGTATCGGCCTAATTCTGCTCTGCATGCATTATTTGGTGTTCTACGTTGTACACGGAGGATATTTTTGCAGAATTCTGCGTGCAGAGTCTCAATTTGGTGTTTGTCCCATTTTGTGAAGTCTTGGTTGGTGAGCGGACCCCAGACCTCACAACCATAAAGGGCAATGGGCTCTATGACTGATTCAAGTATTTTTAGCCAGATCCTAATTGGTATGTTGAAATTTATGTTTCTTTTGATGGCATAGAATGCCCTTCTTGCCTTGTCTCTCAGATCGTTCACAGCTTTGTGGAAGTTACCTGTGGCGCTGATGTTTAGGCCGAGGTAGGTATAGTTTTTGTGTGCTCTAGGGCAACAGTGTCTAGATGGAATTTGTATTTGTGGTCCTGGTGACTGGACCTTTTTTGGAACACCATTATTTTGGTCTTACTGAGATTTACTGTCAGGGCCCAGGTCTGACAGAATCTGTGCAGAAGATCTAGGTGCTGCTGTAGGCCCTCCTTGGTTGGTGACAGAAGCACCAGATCATCAGCAAACAGCAGACATTTGACTTCGGATTCTAGCAGGGGGAGGCCGGGTGCTGCAGACTTTTCTAGTGCCCTCGCCAATTCGTTGATATATATGTTGAAGAGGGTGGGGCTTAAGCTGCATCCCTGTCTAACCCCACGACCCTGTGTGAAGAAATGTGTGTGTTTTTGCCAATTTTAACCGCACACTTGTTGTTTGTGTACATGGATTTTATAATGTCGTATGTTTTACCCCCAACACCACTTTCCATCAGTTTGTATAGCAGACCCTCATGCCAGATTGAGTCGAAGGCTTTTTTTGAAATCAACAAAGCATGAGAAGACTTTGCCTTTGTTTTGGTTTGTTTGATTGTCAATTAGGGTGTGCAGGGTGAATACATGGTCTGTTGTACGGTAATTTGGTAAAAAGCCAATTTGACATTTGCTCAGTACATTGTTTTCATTGAGGAAATGTACGAGTCTGCTGTTAATAATAATGCAGAGGATTTTCCCAAGGTTACTGTTGACACATATTCCACGGTAGTTATTGGGGTCAAATTTGTCTCCACTTTTGTGGATTGGGGTGATCAGTCCTTGGTTCCAAATATTGGGGAAGATGCCAGAGCTAAGTATGATGTTAAAGAGTTTTAGTATAGCCAATTGGAATTTGTTGTCTGTATATTTGATCATTTCATTGAGGATACCATCAACACCACAGGCCTTTTTGGGTTGGAGGGTTTTTATTTTGTCCTGTAACTCGTTCAAGGTAATTGGAGAATCCAGTGGGTTCTGGTAGTCTTTAATAGTTGATTCTAAGATCTGTATTTGATCATGTATATGTTTTTGCTCTTTATTCTTTGTTATAGAGCCAAAGAGATTGGAGAAGTGGTTTACCCATACATCTCCATTTTGGATAGATAATTCTTCGTGTTGTTGTTTGTTTAGTGTTTTCCAATTTTCCCAGAAGTGGTTAGAGTCTATGGATTCTTCAATTGCATTGAGCTGATTTCTGACATGCTGTTCCTTCTTTTTCCGTAGTGTATTTCTGTATTGTTTTAGTGATTCACCATAGTGAAGGCGTAGACTCAGGTTTTCCGGGTCTCTATGTTTTTGGTTGGACAGGTTTCTCAATTTCTTTCTTAGATTTTTGCATTCTTCATCAAACCATTTGTCATTATTGTTAATTTTCTTCGGTTTTCTATTTGAGATTTTTAGATTTGATAGGGAAGCTGAGAGGTCAAATATACTGTTAAGATTTTCTACTGCCAAGTTTACACCTTCACTATTACAGTGGAACGTTTTACCCAGGAAATTGTCTAAGAGGGATTGAATTTGTTGTTGCCTAATTGTTTTTTGGTAGGTTTCCAAACTGCATTCCTTCCATCTATAGCATTTCTTAATGTTACTCAGTTCCTTTGGCTTTGATGCCTCATGATTGAGTATTGCTCTGTTTAAGTAGACTGTGATTTTGCTGTGGTCTGATAGGGGTGTCAGTGGGCTGACTGTGAACGCTCTGAGAGACTCTGGGTTGAGGTCAGTGATAAAGTAGTCTACAGTACTACTGCCAAGAGATGAGCTATAGGTGTACCTACCATAGGAGTCCCCTCGAAGCCTACCGTTGACTATGTACATACCCAGCGTGCGACAGAGCTGCAGGAGTTGTGACC
>NC_056454.1:51218054-51238054 GCF_018296145.1 Oncorhynchus tshawytscha
GAGACTGTTATCCAACCAGAGACGGTTATCCAACCAGAGACAACACACTGTTATCCAACCAGAGCCTGTTATCCAACCAGAGACTGTTATCCAATCAGAGACAACACGCTGTTATCCAATCAGAGACAACACACTGTTGTCCAACCAGAGACAACACAGTGTTATCCAATCAGAGACAACACACTGTTATCCAACCAGAGACTGTTATCCAATCAGAGACAATACAATGTTATCCAACCAGAGACTGTTATCCAATCAGAGACAATACAATGTTATCCAACCAGAGACTGTTATCCAACCAGAATCTGTTATCCAATTAGAGACAACACACTGTTATCCAACCAGAGAAATTACACTGTTATCCATCCAGAGACTGTTATCCAACCAGAGACAACACACTGTTTTCCAACCAGGGACTGTTATCCAATCAGAGACTGTTATCCAACCAGAGACAACACACTGTTATCCAACCAGGGACTGTTATCCAATCAGAGACTGTTATCCAACCAGAAACAACACACTTTGATCCAACCAGAGACAACACACAGTATATAACTACATTATAATAACCTGTCCAGTATATAACTACATTATACTGACCTGTCCAGTATATAACTACATTATAATAACCTGTCCAGTATATAACTACATTATACTGACCTGTCCAGTATATAACTACATTATAATAACCTGTCCAGTATATAACTACATTATAATAACCTGTCCAGTATATAACTACATTATACTGACCTGTCCAGTATATAACTACATTATACTGACCTGTCCAGTATATAACTACATTATACTGACCTGTCCAGTATATAACTACATTATACTGACCTGTCCAGTATATAACTACATAATGCTGACCTGTCCAGTATATAGGTAACTGACCTGTCCTTTATATAGGTAACTGACCTGTCCTTTATATAGGTAACTGACCTGTCCTTTATATAGGTAACTGACCGGTCCTTTATATAGGTAACTGACCTGTCCTTTATATAGGTAACTGACCTGTCCTTTATATAGGTAACTGACCGGTCCTTTATATAGGTAACTGACCTGTCCTTTATATAGGTAACTGACCTGTCCTCTATATAGGTAACTGACCTGTCCTTTATATAGGTAACTGACCTGTCCTTTATATAGGTAACTGACCTGTCCTTTATATAGGTAACTGACCTGTCCTCTATATAGGTAACTGACCTGTCCAGTATATAGGTAACTGACCTGTCCTTTATATAGGTAACTGACCTGTCCTCTATATAGGTAACTGACCTGTCCAGTATATAGGTAACTGACCTGTCCTTTATATAGGTAACTGACCTGTCCTCTATATAGGTAACTGACCTGTCCAGTATATAGGTAACTGACCTGTCCTTTATATAGGTAACTGACCTGTCCTTTATATAGGTAACTGACCTGTCCAGTATATAGGTAACTTACCTGTCCTTTATATAGGTAACTGACCTGTCCAGTATATATGTAACTGACCTGTCCTTTATATAGGTAACTGACCTGTCCTTTATATAGGTAACTGACCTGTCCTTTATATAGGTAACTGACCTGTCCAGTATATAGGTAACTGACCTGTCCTTTATATAGGTAACTGACCTGTCCTTTATATAGGTAACTGACTTGTCCTTTATATAGGTAACTGACCTGTCCTTTATATAGGTAACTGACCTGTCCTTTATATAGGTAACTGACCTGTCCTTTATATAGGTAACTGACCTGTCCAGTATATAGGTAACTGACCTGTCCAGTATATAGGTAACTGACCTGTCCTTTATATAGGTAACTGACCTGTCCTTTATATAGGTAACTGACTTGTCCTTTATATAGGTAACTGACCTGTCCAGTATATAGGTAACTGACCTGTCCTTTATATAGGTAACTGACCTGTCCTTTATATAGGTAACTGACCTGTCCTTTATATAGGTAACTGACCTGTCCTTTATATAGGTAACTGACCTGTCCTTTATATAGGTAACTGACCTGTCCTTTATATAGGTATCTGTATACATGTGACCTTTTCCATATATGAACGTACCTCATGTCAAAAAGGTTTCTGATTTTATCTGACTGAATGTTCCTCCTCTGTGTCTCCTCGTCAGGTTTCCCGTTCCCAGAGTGGAGTACTCCTGGCCCGTCCATGGACCCACCTGTGACACGTGTCTCTGAGAAGGACAACTCGTGGCTGTACACCCTGGATCCTATCCTGGTCACCATCATCGTCATGTCTTCCCTGGGCGTACTGCTGGGGGCGGTGTGTGGCGGCCTGCTGCTCTACTGCACCTGCTACTACAGCGGCCTGTCGTCACGGAGCTCCACCACATTGGAGAACTACAACTTTGAGCTGTACGACGGGATCAAACACAAGGTGAAGATCAACCAGCAACGCTGCTGCTCCGAGGCCTAGGGCTGTTTAAGGCGCTGGGAGGTCTTGTGCTTCAAGTCCTAAGGCTTTCCCAACTCAAGGACCTTAACTTAAAGCGTGACGAACAGAGAGACACACGCTAAACCCTTTTCCCCTCCTCTCGGGGGTCTCTTCTCTGCCTGCAGGAGAGACCCTGATCAATCAAAGCTTGTGAATGAACCACACTTACCTGCCATGATGCCACACGTACTGGCCACTGGATCACAGCAGTCTGGGCCTGGACCAGAACCCCTACTGTCAGTCTGGGCCTGGACCAGAACCCCTACTGTCAGTCTGGGGTTGCACCCTAAACACCTACTGCAGCAGTCTGGGCCTGGACCAGAACCCCTACTGTCAGTCTGGGGTTGGACCCTAAACCCCTACTGCAGCAGACTGGGACTGGACCCAAAAACCCGTCTAGGACCAAACCTCTCAGAGCTGTCATGTAGCCAGTGGACCATTCAGTGGGTGCTGAACAATATCAAAACATATCAATCTAATGCCTATCCCCAAAAAAAGATGAAAAGAAAATGAATCTAGATTTGTAAAGAATAAAAGAAGAAGACATTTTGTTGTTTGTTTTTTTGGTTATGATGGACGTTAGAATATGAGTGGAATTATTGCCAGGAAGGTTTTTTAGAATGTGATTCTAGCTTGTAAGACAGCTCTCGGCTTGCTCCGCCTGCCTGCATTATGTGAAAACAGTGGCATAGAGTATCGTGGACCGTTTTTAAGTTCAGTTTAAGAACATGTGTCTTTATTATGATCAGCTTCAGTTGTATCGCTCTGTAGACCCTCGTTCTCATTTTTAGACTTCAGTGTGTCAATAGTTGAACTTTTTTTTTTTTTTTTTTTTGCCTTTCGCCTCAGTTCAGTTGAGTTGAGTTCATCTGTTATGGCGTGTGATGTTTCTGTTTTTCCAGACTGTTACCAGCCTTTAAAAAGGAAGACGAAGAGAAAGAATGAAAAGAAAACATCGTTATCTAACATGACATGAGACGTATTGTTCGTTAAGTTACTTAAAGTTGGATGGAGTATTATGATTGTCTCTTGTTTTTTTTGCCTGTGTGATGATCTATAACACATGGTGTGATGATCTATAACACATGGTGTGATGATCTATAACACATGGTGTGATGATCTATAACACATGGTGTGATGATCTATAACACATGGTGTGATGATCTATAACACATGGTGTGATGATCTATAACACATGGTGTGATGATCTATAACACATGGTGTGATGCGCTGTGTGATGATCTATAACACATGGTGTGATGCGCTGTGTGAAACATTATGATTGTTTTATTGCACCCTATGGATTGCTGAGAGAGAGAGAGACAGCTATAGTTCACAGAGATCAGGAGTGTGAGAAGAGAAATAACTCTCACCAGCAGAGAGAGAGAGAGACAGAGAGAGAGAGAGAGACAGAGAGAGACAGAGAGAGAGAGAGACAGAGAGAGAGAGAGAGAGAGAGAGACAGAGAGAGAGAGAGAGAGACAGAGAGAGAGAGACAGAAAGAGAGACAGAGCGAGAAAGAGAGAGAGAAAGAGAATCCTCTCATCTTTCCAGACTACTTTAACTCTATCCCTAAAGAAGAAAGATCTCAAAGAAAACAAAGAAAGGACTACAGGAGCTGGATAAAAAGCCAAGCCACTTTCTTGGACACACAATTGAGCCTTAAGCTAACTGTTATTGGAATAGAGCCATGCGTAGGGAAGCTAGCGACAGATCAACCTATCCTGGAGTAGAGAGACAGAGAGCCATGCGTAGAGACGCTAGCGACAGATCAACCTATCCTGGAGTAGAGAGACAGAGAGCCATGCGTAGAGACGCTAGCGACAGATCAACCTATCCTGGAGTAGAGAGACAGAGAGCCATGCGTAGAGACGCTAGCGACAGATCAACCTATCCTGGAGTAGAGAGACAGAGAGCCATGCGTAGAGACGCTAGCGACAGATCAACCTATCCTGGAGTAGAGAGACAGAGAGCCATGCGTAGAGACGCTAGCGACAGATCAACCTATCCTGGAGTAGAGAGACAGAGAGCCATGCATAGAGACGCTAGCGACAGATCAACCTATCCTGGAGTAGAGAGACAGAGAGCCATGCGTAGAGACGCTAGCGACAGATCAACCTATCCTAGAGTAGAGAGACAGAGAGCCATGCGTAGAGACGCTAGCGACAGATCAACCTATCCTGGAGTAGAGAGACAGAGAGCCATGCATAGAGACGCTAGCGACAGATCAACCTATCCTGGAGTAGAGAGACAGAGAGCCATGCGTAGAGACGCTAGCGACAGATCGATCTGGCGAGAGACAGAAAACCACCACTGGGGCCTTTGGGGACCTGACCGTATGCTAGTTTCTACATTCAGATTTTAAAAAAATATTCACTCCACTTTTCTGTTCTCTTCTTTTAATGTTACATGAGAACGAGTGTTAACCATAACCAGAGACATGTTTTTGTGTCAGGGTTGAGTTTAAAAAAATAAATGATCTGAAATCTGGGTTGAGTTTTAGAATCGGTTTCGCCTCAAGCAAAGAGAAAAGAGGAAAAAGAGAGAGAGGGGACTGTATGTCTCTTCCTCCATAGTTCAATCCAGGAAGACTGCACCTCAGTGGGCCAAGCGGAGCGGGGGATCGAGGTAGTAATTGAGGGAGCGAGGGAAGGGGGGGAGGGAAGGAGAGAGGTAGGAAGGGAGTAAGGGGGGGAGTAAGGGAGGGAGAGAGAGAGAGAAAGGGAAGGAAGGAAGGGGGAAGGGAAGAAAGGAGGGAAAGGAGGGAGGAAGGCTAATTAGGAAGTGCTGAAAGGAGTGAGGGATGAGAAGAACTCAGCTTCCAGGGTGAAGGGATGGAGGATGGGAGGATGGGGCAGAGGACGGCAGAGGGCTGGGTGAAGGGATGGAGGATAGGGGCAGAGGACGGCAGAGGGCTGGGTGAAGGGATGGAGGATGGGGCAGAGGGAACAGAGGGCTGGGTGAAGGGATGGAGGATGGGAGGATGGGGCAGAGGACGGCAGAGGGCTGGGTGAAGGGATGGAGGATGGGAGGATGGGGCAGAGGACGGCAGAGGGCTGGGTGAAGGGATGGAGGATGGGGCAGAGGAACAGAGGGCTGGGTGAAGGGATGGAGGATAGGGGCAGAGGACGGCAGAGGGCTGGGTGAAGGGATGGAGGATGGGGCAGAGAACGGCAGAGGGCTGGGTGAAGAGATGGAGGATAGGGGCAGAGGACTGCAGAGGGCTGGAGGTGGTGGTAAATCCAGCTCCTTTTTCATTGGACTCTGTTGACTCTTTTCCAAGTGCCTTGGATCTCTCTTTCTACGCCTGTTTGAACTTTTCTAGGGAGCTGAGACATACACGCATCCCAAATGGAACCCTATTCCCTATTTAGTGCACTACTTTTGACCAGGGACCATAGGGCTCTGTAATGCACGGGTGGTCAAAAGTAGTGCACTATATAGGGAATAGGGTGCAATGTGGAATGGGCCATAGTATTACCTCTTCTGTCTGGGATGAGGGGGTGAGGCAGACATCTCTCTCTCTAACGGAGATCCTGTCACTGGTAACAGATTACTCTCCACTGTTGTTTGTAAGACTTTGTACAGAGATGTCGTTTTTTTATTGCTATTATTATTTAATAAAGGATGAATAATATGGTTAGTGTTTGTGTTGTTGTCGTGGTGATCTTATCTGTTTCTAAGACAACACATACACACACACACTCCTGATGTTACTAAGACAACACATACACACACACACACTCCTGATGTTACTAAGACAACACACACATACACACACTTGATGTTTCTAAGACAACACACACACACACACACTTGATGTTTCTAAGACAACCCATATACACACACACTCCTGATGTTTCTAAGACAACATACACACACACACTTGATGTTTCTAAGACAACATATATACACACACTCCTGATGTTTCTAAGACAACATATATACACACACTCCTGATGTTTCTAAGACAACATACACACACACTCCTGATGTTTCTAAGACAACATACACACACACACTTGATGTTTCTAAGACAACATATATACACACACTCCTGATGTTTCTAAGACAACATATATATACACACACTCCTGATGTTTCTAAGACAACACACACACACACTCCTGATGTTTCTAAGACAACATACACACACACACTTGATGTTTCTAAGACAATATATATACACACACTCCTGATGTTTCTAAGACAACATATATACACACACTCCTGATGTTTCTAAGACAACATATATATACACACACTCCTGATGTTTCTAAGACAACACACACACACACTCCTGATGTTTCTAAGACAACATACACACACACACTTGATGTTTCTAAGACAATATATATACACACACTCCTGATGTTTCTAAGACAACATATATACACACACTCCTGATGTTTCTAAGACAACATATATACACACACTCCTGATGTTTCTAAGACAACATACACACACACTCCTGATGTTTCTAAGACAACATACATACACACACACACTCCTGATGTTTCTAAGACAACATACACACACACTCCTGATGTTTCTAAGACAACATACACACACACACTCCTGTTGTTTCTAAGACAACATATATACACACACTCCTGATGTTTCTAAGACAACACACACAGACACACTTGATGTTTCTAAGACAACATATATACACACACTCCTGATGTTTCTAAGACAACATACACACACACACTTGATGTTTCTAAGACAACATATATACACACACTCCTGATGTTTCTAAGACAACATATATACACACACTCCTGATGTTTCTAAGACAACACACACACACACACTCCTGATGTTTCTAAGAAAACATATATACACACACTCCTGATGTTTCTAAGACAACATATATACACACACTCCTGATGTTTCTAAGACAACACACACACACACTCCTGATGTTTCTAAGACAACATACACACACACACTTGATGTTTCTAAGACAACATATATACACACACTCCTGATGTTTCTAAGACAACATACACACACACACACACTCCTGATGTTTCTAAGACAACATACACACACACACTTGATGTTTCTAATACAATATATATACACACACTCCTGATGTTTCTAAGACAACATATATACACACACTCCTGATGTTTCTAAGACAACATACATACACACACACACTCCTGATGTTTCTAAGACAACATACACACACACTCCTGATGTTTCTAAGACAACATACATACACACACACACTCCTGATGTTTCTAAGACAACATATATACACACACTCCTGATGTTTCTAAGACAACATATATACACACACTCCTGATGTTTCTAAGACAACACACACACACACTCCTGATGTTTCTAAGACAACATACACACACACACTTGATGTTTCTAAGACAATATATATACACACACTCCTGATGTTTCTAAGACAACATATATACACACACTCCTGATGTTTCTAAGACAACATATATATACACACACTCCTGATGTTTCTAAGACAACACACACACACACTCCTGATGTTTCTAAGACAACATACACACACACACTTGATGTTTCTAAGACAATATATATACACACACTCCTGATGTTTCTAAGACAACATATATACACACACTCCTGATGTTTCTAAGACAACATACATACACACACACACTCCTGATGTTTCTAAGACAACATACATACACACACACACTCCTGATGTTTCTAAGACAACATATATACACACACTCCTGATGTTTCTAAGACAACATACACACACACACTTGATGTTTCTAAGACAATATATATACACACACTCCTGATGTTTCTAAGACAACATATATACACACACTCCTGATGTTTCTAAGACAACATATATACACACTCTCCTGATGTTTCTAAGACAACACACACAGACACACTTGATGTTTCTAAGACAACATATATACACACACTCCTGATGTTTCTAAGACAACATATATACACACACTCCTGATGTTTCTAAGACAACATATATACACACACTCCTGATGTTTCTAAGACAACATATATACACACACTCCTGATGTTTCTAAGACAACACACACACACACACTCCTGATGTTTCTAAGACAACATATATACACACACTCCTGATGTTTCTAAGACAACATATATACACACACTCCTGATGTTTCTAAGACAACACACACACACACTCCTGATGTTTCTAAGACAACATACACACACACACTTGATGTTTCTAAGACAACATATATACACACACTCCTGATGTTTCTAAGACAACATATATACACACACTCCTGATGTTTCTAAGACAACACACACACACACACACTCCTGATGTTTCTAAGACAACATACACACACACACTTGATGTTTCTAATACAATATATATACACACACTCCTGATGTTTCTAAGACAACATATATACACACACTCCTGATGTTTCTAAGACAACATACACACACACTTGATGTTTCTAAGACAACATATATACACACACTCCTGATGTTTCTAAGACAACATACACACACACACTTGATGTTTCTAAGACAATATATATACACACACTCCTGATGTTTCTAAGACAACATATATACACACACTCCTGATGTTTCTAAGACAACATATATATATACACACACTCCTGATGTTTCTAAGACAACACACACACACACTCCTGATGTTTCTAAGACAACATACACACACACACTTGATGTTTCTAAGACAATATATATACACACACTCCTGATGTTTCTAAGACAACATATATACACACACTCCTGATGTTTCTAAGACAACATATATACACACACTCCTGATGTTTCTAAGACAACATATATACACACACTCCTGATGTTTCTAAGACAACATACACACACACACTCCTGATGTTTCTAAGAAAACATACATACACACACTCCTGATGTTTCTAAGACAACACACACAGACACACTTGATGTTTCTAATACAATATATATACACACACTCCTGATGTTTCTAAGACAACATATATACACACACTCCTGATGTTTCTAAGACAAACACACACACACACACTCCTGATGTTTCTAAGACAACATATATACACACACTCCTGATGTTTCTAAGACAACATATATACACACACTCCTGATGTTTCTAAGACAACATATATACACACACTCCTGATGTTTCTAAGACAACATACACACACACACTCCTGATGTTTCTAAGACAACATATATACACACACTCCTGATGTTTCTAAGACAACATACACACACACTTGATGTTTCTAAGACAACATATATACACACACTCCTGATGTTTCTAAGACAACATACACACACACACTTGATGTTTCTAAGACAATATATATACACACACTCCTGATGTTTCTAAGACAACATATATACACACACTCCTGATGTTTCTAAGACAACATATATATATACACACACTCCTGATGTTTCTAAGACAACACACACACACACTCCTGATGTTTCTAAGACAACATACACACACACACTTGATGTTTCTAAGACAATATATATACACACACTCCTGATGTTTCTAAGACAACATATATACACACACTCCTGATGTTTCTAAGACAACATATATACACACACTCCTGATGTTTCTAAGACAACATATATACACACACTCCTGATGTTTCTAAGACAACATACACACACACTCCTGATGTTTCTAAGACAACATACATACACACACACACTCCTGTTGTTTCTAAGACAACATATATACACACACTCCTGATGTTTCTAAGACAACACACACAGACACACTTGATGTTTCTAAGACAACATATATACACACACTCCTGATGTTTCTAAGACAACATACACACACACACTTGATGTTTCTAAGACAACATATATACACACACTCCTGATGTTTCTAAGACAACACACACACACACACTCCTGATGTTTCTAAGAAAACATATATACACACACTCCTGATGTTTCTAAGACAACATATATACACACACTCCTGATGTTTCTAAGACAACACACACACACACTCCTGATGTTTCTAAGACAACATACACACACACACTTGATGTTTCTAAGACAACATATATACACACACTCCTGATGTTTCTAAGACAACACACACACACACACACTCCTGATGTTTCTAAGACAACATACACACACACACTTGATGTTTCTAATACAATATATATACACACACTCCTGATGTTTCTAAGACAACATATATACACACACTCCTGATGTTTCTAAGACAACATACATACACACACACACTCCTGATGTTTCTAAGACAACATACACACACACTCCTGATGTTTCTAAGACAACATACATACACACACACACTCCTGATGTTTCTAAGACAACATACACACACACTCCTGATGTTTCTAAGACAACATATATACACACTCTCCTGATGTTTCTAAGACAACACACACAGACACACTTGATGTTTCTAAGACAACATATATACACACACTCCTGATGTTTCTAAGACAACATATATACACACACTCCTGATGTTTCTAAGACAACACACACACACACACTCCTGATGTTTCTAAGACATGGTGGGAGTGTATCTCTACTCTGACACTCCTTTCATGTTCATTCCCTTTCTCTCCTCGGTGGTGTGTGTGTATGTATGTGGGGGGCTGTATGTGAGTGTGTGCCCCCCCCCACACACACACAGTTGTATACACACACCATGCCAACCACAATCTCTCCCCTGAGTGAGGTGAGAAGGAGGGGGGCCTCTTTTAGCCAGTACCTAAATTGAGGAGGGGGCCTCTAATAGCCAGTACCTTAGATTAAGAGGAGGGGGCCCCTAATAGCCAGTACCTTAGATTAAGAGGAGGGGGGCCCTTATTAGCCAGTACCTTAGATTAAGAGGAGGGGGCCCCTATTAGCCAGTACCTTAGTTCAGGAGGAGGGGGCCTCTATTAGCCAGTACCTTAGATTAAGAGGAGGGGGCCTCTATTAGCCAGTACCTTAGATTAAGAGGAGGGGGCCTCTATTAGCCAGTACCTTAGATTAAGAGGAGGGGGCCTTTATTAGCCAGTACCTTAGATTAAGAGGAGGGGGCCTCTATTAGCCAGTACCTTAGATTAAGAGGAGGTGGGCCTCTATTAGCCAGTACCTTAGATTAAGAGGGGGTCTCTATTAGCCAGTACCTTAGATTAAGAGGGGGTCTCTATTAGCCAGTACCTTAGATTAAGAGGGGGGCTCTATTAGCCTGTACCTTAGATTAAGAGGAGGGGGCTCTATTAGCCAGTACCTTAGATTAAGAGGAGGGGCCCTCTAATAGCCATTACCTTAGATTAAGAGCAGGAAGGGGGGGCCCTCTATTAGCCAGTACCTAAATTGAGGAAGGGGGCCTCTATTAGCCAGTACCTAAATTGAGGAAGGGGGCCTCTATTAGCTAGTACATCAGTTCAGGAGGAAGGAGGAGGGGGGCTCTATTAGCCAGTATGTTACCTTAGGAGGGTTGGGAGAGGGGCCCTCTATTAGCCAGTACCTTAGTTCAGGAGGAGGGGGCCTCTATTAGCCAGTACCTTAGTTCAGGAGGAGGGGGCCTCTATTAGCCAGTACCTTAGTTCAGGAGGAGGGAGGTCTCTGTTAGCCAGTACCTTAGTTCAGGAGGAGGAGGGGGCCTCTATTAGCCAGTACCTTAGTTCAGGAGGAGGGGGCCTCTATTAGCCAGTACCTTAGTTCAGGAGGAGGAGGGGTCTCTATTAGCCAGTACCTTAGTTCAGGAGGAGGGGGCCTCTATTAGCCAGTACCTTAGTTCAGGAGGAGGGGGCCTCTATTAGCCAGTACCTTATTTCAGGAGGAGGAGGGGTCTCTATTAGCCAGTACCTTAGTTCAGGAGGAGGGGGTCTCTGTTAGCCAGTACCTTAGTTCAGGAGGAGGAGGGGGCCTCTATTAGCCAGTACCTTAGTTCAGGAGGAGGAGGGGTCTGTGTTAGCCAGTACCTTAGTTCAGGAGGAGGAGGGGGCCTCTATTAGCCAGTACCTTAGTTCAGTAGGAGGAGGGGGCCTCTATTAGCCAGTACCTTAGTTCAGGAGGAGGAGGGGTCTCTATTAGCCAGTACCTTAGTTCAGGAGGAGGGGGCCTCTATTAGCCAGTACCTTAGTTCAGGAGGAGGGAGTCTCTATTAGCCAGTACCTTAGTTCAGGAGGAGGAGGGGGCCTCTATTAGCCAGTACCTTAGATTAAGAGGAGGGGGCCTCTATTAGCAAGTACCTTAGATTAAGAGGAGGGGGCCCCCTATTAGCCAGTACCTTAGTTCAGGAGGAGGAAGGGGGGCCCTCTATTAGCCAGTACCTAAATTGAGGAAGGCGGCCTCTATTAGCCAGTATCTTAGTTCAGGAGGAGGAGGGGGCCTCTATTAGCCAGTACCTTAGTTCAGGAGGAGGAGGGGTCTCTATTAGCCAGTACCTTAGTTCAGGAGGAGGGGGCCTCTATTAGCCAGTACCTTAGATTAAGAGGAGGGGGTCTCTATTAGCCAGTACCTTAGATTAAGAGGATGGGGGGCTATATTAGCCAGTACCTTAGATTAAGAGGAGGGGGCTCTATTAGCCAGTACCTTAGATTAGGAGGGGGGCTCTATTAGCCAGTACCTTAGTTCAGGAGGAGGAGGGGGCCTCTATTAGCCAGTACCTTAGATTAAGAGGAGGGGGTCTCTATTAGCCAGTACCTTAGATTAAGAGATGGGGGGCTATATTAGCCAGTACCTTAGATTAAGAGGGGGGCTCTATTAGCCAGTACCTTAGTTCAGGAGGAGGGGGCCCTTTATTAGCCAGTACCTTCGTTCAGGAGGAGGAGGGGGGCTTTATTAGCCAGTACCTTAGTTCAGGAGGAGGGGTGCCTCTATTAGCCAGTACCTTAGTTCAGGAGGAGGGGGCCTCTATTAGCCAGTACCTTAGTTCAGGAGGAGGAGGGGGCCTCTATTAGCCAGTACCTTAGTTCAGGAGGAGGAGGGGTTCCTCTATTAGCCAGTACCTTAGTTCAGGAGGAGGGGGCCTCTATTAGCCAGTACCTTAGATTAAGAGGAGGGGGTCTCTATTAGCCAGTACCTTAGATTAAGAGGAGGGGGCCTCTATTAGCCAGTACCTTAGTAAAGGAGGAGGGGGCCCTCTATTAGCCAGTACCTTAGATTAAGAGGAGGGGGTCTCTATTAGCCAGTACCTTAGATTAAGAGGAGGGGGTCTCTATTAGCCAGTACCTTAGATTAAGAGATGGGGGGCTATATTAGCCAGTACCTTAGATTAAGAGGAGGAGGGGGCCCTCTATTAGCCAGTACCTTAGATTAAGAGATGGGGTGGGCTATATTAGCCAGTACCTTAGATTAAGAGGAGGAGGCCCTCTATTACTTTAGGAGGTGGGGTGGGGCTCTCTTAGCTGGTACCGTAGTATAGGAGGAGGGGGTCTATTAGCCAGTATCTTAGTTCAGGACGGTGGAGGAGGGGGGCTCTATTAGCCAGTACCTTAGTTCAGGAGGAGGGTCTCTATTAGCCAGTACCTTAGATTAAGAGGATGGGGGCCTCTATTAGCCAGTACCTTAGATTAAGAGGAGGAGGGGGCCTCTATTAGCCAGTACCTTAGTTCAGGAGGAGAAGGGGGCCTCTATTAGCCAGTACCTTAGTTCAGGAGGAGGAGGGGGCCTCTATTAGCCAGTACCTTAGTTCAGGAGGAGGGGGTCTCTATTAGCCAGTACCTTAGATTAAGAGGAGGAGGGGGCCCTCTATTAGCCAGTACCTTAGATTAAGAGGAGGAGGGCCTCTATTAGCCAGTACCTTAGATTAAGCGGGGGCGGGGTCTCCCTCTATTAGCCAGTACCTTAGTTCAGGAGGAGGGGGTCTCTATTAGCCAGTACCTTAGATTAAGAGGAGGAGGGGGCCCTCTATTAGCCAGTACCATAGATTAAGAGGAGGAGGGGAGTCTCTATTAGCCAGTACCATAGATTAAGAGGAGGAGGGGGCCCTCTATTAGCCAGTACATTAGATTAAGAGATGGGGGGCTATATTAGCCAGTACCTTAGCTTAAGAGGAGGATGCCCTCTATTACTTTAGGAGGGGTGGGGCTCTCTTAGCTGGTACCGTAGTATAGGAGGAGGGGGTCTATTAGCCAGTATCTTAGTTCAGGAGGGTGGAGGAGGGGGCCTCTATTAGCCAGTACCTTAGTTCAGGAGGAGGGTCTCTATTAGCCTGTACCTTAGTTCAGGAGGAGGGGGCCTCTATTAGCCAGTACCTTAGTTCAGGAGGAGGGTCTCTATTAGCCTGTACCTTAGTTCAGGAGGAGGGGGCCTCTATTAGCCAGTACCTTAGTTCAGGAGGAGGAGGGGGCCTCTATTAGCCAGTACCTTAGTTCAGGAGGAGGGGGCCTCTATTAGCCAGTACCTTGATGTAAAATGAAAGAGGAGGGGGCCTTTATTAATCAGTACCTTAGTTTAGGAGCGGGGACAGAAGGGGGGGGGGCTCATTATATCTAAAGCTTTGAAGTACCCTGCCTTGGGCCCCGTTAAACTCACCTGACGCCCACCAACTCCCCCGTTTGAAGTACCCTGCTGTGGGCCCCGTTAAACTCACCTGACGCCCACCAACTCCCCCGTTTGCCCCTCCAGCAGCACCCCAACTCAACGTGTCTCCAGCCAACCCAATGCTGCTCAGATCAGCCATTTGTTTACCTCTCTCTGCCCTCCTTTCTTTCTTTCTCTCCAGCTCATCTGTTTAAACAGTTCAGCCAGAACAGAACAGAACAGAACAGCCAAACAGACCTCCTCCTGTTCTGAGTTTTTATTCTTTCTCTTTATAATCTATTAATAAATAAAGTGGTGGAGGTATGGCTTGGCATATGGGCTCAATGAAAACGACGGGGAGATCTGTGCTCCAAACACACTTCACTCAGCACATTTATTATACAACATCTGGGACGGTTGGAATACACAGCAAAATATAGAGCAGTAGGAGGAGCCAGACTGAGATTCGTGCTATAGACAAGAGATAAGAGGCATCACTCAGAGACGGTCTGGCCTGCCTGCAATTGAACGAGACTGACAGCCTTGTGGTCCTCTGTAGCTCAGTGTTAAGATAGTCGGGGGTTTGATTCCCCTGGGCAATGTACACATAAACAATTACGCACGCATGACTGTGAGATGCTCCTTCTGTTTCCCTCTGCCTGTACCCCCTCCCCCAGTACAGTCTACTGTCTCCCCTCCCCCAGTACAGTCTACTGCCTCCCCTCCCCCAGTAGATCCTACTGCCTCCCCTCCCCCAGTACAGTCTACTGCCTCACCTCCCCCAGTACAGTCTACTGCCTCCCCTCCCCCAGTACAGTCTACTGCCTCCCCTCCCCCAGTACAGTCTACTGCCTCCCCTCCCCCAGTACAGTCTACTGCCTCCCCTCCCCCAGTACAGTGGAGATTAGAAACCTAGAGAGGAACCAGGCTCTGAGGGGTGGGCCAGTCCTCTTCTGGCTGTGCCGGGTGGAGATTATAACAGAACATGGCCAAGATGTTCAAATGTTCATAAATGACCAGCAGTGTCAAATAATAATAATAAGCAGTGGTTGTAGAAGGTGCAACAGGTCAGCACCTCAGGAGTAAATGTCATTTGGCTTTTCATAGCCGATCATTCAGTTAGAGAAAGCAGGTGTGGTAGAGAGAGAGAGTCAAAAACAGCAGGATTGGGACGAGGTAGCACATCCTGTGAACAGCTTTGCGACAGTATCAAAAATGAATGTTGGATTGTTCTTATTCTCCTCATGTTGAAAATCGAACAGCAGTATGTGCTCTTCGATATTGCACGGTAGTGATTATAGAGTAACACTAGACGGTAGGTCATCTTCAACTCTATAGTGACTGTGCTGGTCTAGTATTACTGTATAATCATGTATAATCATCAACTCTATAGTGACTGTACAGATCAATATCTCGTACAGCTGCACATTGATCTGGTATTGATTCATCACTCCAAAGAACACTTTTACACTTCTCCAGTGACCAATGGCGGCGATCTTTACACCACTCCCCCCGACGCTTGGCATTGTGTAGGGTGATCTTAAGCTTGTGTGCGGCTGCTCGTCCACGGAAACCCATTTCATGACGCTCCCGACAAGCAGTCATTGTGCTGACGTTTGCTTCCAGAGGCAGTTGGGAGTAGTGAGTGAGTGTTGCAACCGAGGACAGATGATTTTACATGCTACGCACTTCAGCACTCGGTGGTCCTGTTCTGTGAGCTTGTGTGGCCTACCACTTTGCGGCTGAGCCGTTGTTGCTCCTTCATATTTCCACTTCACAATAACGGCACTTACAGTTGACTGGGGCAGCTTTAGCAGGGCAGAAATTTGACAAACTGACTTATTGGAAAGGTGGCATCCAATGATGGTGCCACGTTGAAAGTCACTGAGCTGTTCAGTAAGGCCATTCTACAGTCAACGTTTGTCTATGGAGATCGCATGACTGTGTGCTCGATTTTATAAACCTGTCAGCAACGGCTGTGGCTGAAATAGCCGAATCCACTAATTTGAAGGGGTGTAGTATATGCTGTGTAATGTCCCATTTACAATCAGTTGATTGTTGAAGACATGAGACATTTGATAGAGACATACAGTGGGGCAAAAAAGTATTTAGTCAGCCACCAATTGTGCAAGTTCTCCCACTTAAAAAGATGAGAGAGGCCTGTAATTTTCAGCATAGGTACAATTCAACTATGACAGACAAAATGAGAAAAAAAATCCAGAAAATCACATTGTAGCTTCTCCTGTAACTTCTTCTTTAAGAGTCTCTTCTGTCCTCCACTCGTTACCTGTATTAACCTCTAGCGTGGAGCAATCCCGTATCCGGGAGCGTATTCATAGCCTCAAGCTCATTACCATAACGCAACGTTTCCTATTCATGAAAATCGCAAATGAAATGAAATAAATATATTCACTCACAAGCTTAGCCTTTTGTTAACAACACTGTCATCTCAGATTTTCACAATATGCTTTTCAACCATAGCTACACAAGCATTTGTGTAAGAGTATTGATAGCCTAGCATAGCATTAAGCCTAGCATTCAGCATGCAACATTTTCACAAAAACAAGAAAAGCATTCAAATAAAATCATTTACCTTTGAAGAACTTTCGATGTTTTCAATGACGAGACTCTCAGTTAGATAGCAAATGTTCATTTTTTCCAAAAATATTATTTGTGTAAGAGAAATAGCTCCGTTTTCTTCATCACGTTTGGCTAAGAAAAAAAAAACGAAAATGCAGTCAACACAACGCCAAACTTTTTTCCAAATTAGCTCCATAATCTCGACAGAAACATGGCAAACGTGGTTTAGAATCAATCCTCAAGGGGTTTTTCACAATTATATTAGATGAAAAATCATTCCTGGCAGTCGGTTTCTCATCAAAGGCAAACGGAAAAATACTGCAGCTGGAGATTACGCAATAATTGCGACAGAGGACACCAAGCGACCACCTGGTAGATGTAGTCTCTTATGGTCAATCTTCCAATGATATGCCTACAAATACGTCACAATGCTGCAGACACCTTGTGGAAAACGTAAGCTGACTCCTAGCTCCTCCACAACCATATAAGGAGTCATTGGAATGAGGCGGTTTCGAAAAAGGCGGCACTTCCTGATTGGATTTTTATCTGGGTTTCGCCTGTAACATCAGTTCTGTGGCACTCACAGACAATATCTTTGCAGTTTTGGAAACGTCAGAGTGTTTTCTTTCCAAAGCTGTCAATTATATGCATAGTCGAGCATCTTTTCGTGACAAAATATCTTGTTTAAAACGGGAACGTTTTTCATCCAAAAAATTAAAAGAGCGCCCCCTATATCGAAGAAGTTAATGGCACCTGTTTGAACTTGTTATCAGTATAAAAGACACCTGTCCACAACCTCAAACAGTCACACTCCAAACTCCACTATGGCCAAGACCAAAGAGCTGTCAAAGGACACCAGAAACAAAATTGTAGACCTGCACCAGGCTGGGAAGACTGAATCTGCAATAGGTAAGCAGCTTGGTTTGAAGAAATCAACTGTGGGAGCAATTATTAGGAAATGGAAGACATACAAGACCACTGATAATCTCCCTTGATCTGGGGCTCCACGCAAGATCTCACCCCGTGGGGTCAAAACTATCCCAATAACGGTGAGCATAAATACCAGAACCACACGGGGGGACCTAGTGAATGACCTGCAGAGAGCTGGGACCAAAGTAACAAAGCCTACCATCAGTAACAAACTACACCGCCAGGGACTCAAATCCTGCAGTGCCAGACGTGTCCCCCTGTTTAATCCAGTACATGTCCAGGCCCGTCTGAAGTTTGCTAGAGAGCATTTGGATGATCCAGAAGAAGATTGGGAGAATGTCATATTGTCAGATGAAACCAAAATAGAACTTTTTGGTAAAAACTCAACTCGTCGTGTTTGGAGGACAAAGAATGCTGAGTTGCATCCAAAGAACACCATACCTACTGTGAAGCATGGGGGTGGAAACATCATGCTTTGGGGCTGTTTTTCTGCAAAGGACCAGGACGACTGATCCGTATAAAGGAAAGAATGAATGGGGCCAGATTTTGAGTGAAAACCTCCTTCCATCAGCAAGGGCATTGAAAATGAAACGTGGCTGGGTCTTTCAGCATGACAATGATCCCAAACACCCCGCCCGGGCAACGAAGGAGTGGCTTCGTAACAAGCATTTCAAGGTCCTGGAGTGGCCTAGCCAGTCTCCAGATCTCAACCTTTAACTATGCCACTTTGTTTACATACTCATCTCATATGTACATACTGTACTCGATATCATCTACTGTATCTTGCCTATGCTGCTCTGTACCATCACTCATTCATATATCCTTATGTACATATTCTTTATCCCCTTACACTGTGTATAAGACAGTAGTTTTGGAATTGTTAGTTAGATTACTTGTTGGTTATTACTGCATTGTCGGAACTAGAAGCACAAGCATTTCGCTACACTCGCATTAACATCTGCTAACCATGTGTATGTGACAAATACAATTTGATTTGATTTGATTTGAACCCCATAGAAAATATTTGGAGGGAGTTGAAAGTCCATGCTGCCCAGCAACAGCCCCAAAACATCACTGCTCTGGAGAAGATCTGCATGTTATTGACCAAATACTTATTTTCCACCATAATTTGCAAATAAATTCATTAAAAGTCCTACAATGTGATTTTCTGGATTTTTTTTCAGATTTTGTCTGTCATAGTTTAAGTGTACCTATGATGAAAATTACAGGCCTCTCTCATCTTTTTAAGTGGGAGAACTTGCACAATTGGTGGCTGACTAAATACTTTTTTGCCCCACTGTACTCTCGCGATCTTGTTCCTCACCAAATCAAAACCACACAGAAAATGAACTGTCTGTCTATTAGTCCGTCCGTCTGTCCGTCATGATGAGGATAGATCAGTGTGTCTGATAACCCCTAATTTAACACAGCAGGTGGGAAGATGAACCTCTCTCTCTTTCTTTCTCTCTCTGTCTCTTTCTCTCTCTCCCACCCCTCTCTGAATTTCAATGTATCTCTCTCTCTCTCTGACCCCTCT
>NC_056454.1:51243054-51365554 GCF_018296145.1 Oncorhynchus tshawytscha
CAGTGTTTTACTTGCTATATTGTATTTACTTTGCCACCATGGCCTTTTTTTGCCTTTACCTCCCTTATCTCACCTCATTTGCTCACATCGTATATATAATTGTTTATACTGTATTATTGACTGTATGTTTGTTTTACTCCATGTGTAACTCTGTGTCGTTGTATGTGTCGAACTGCTTTGCTTTATCTTGACCAGGTCGCAATTGTAAATGAGAACTTGTTCTCAACTTGCCTACCTGGTTAAATAAAGGTGAAATATATATATATATTTTTTAAATAAGGCCCTCTGTCTCCTCACCCTTACTCCTCGCTCCGAATAAGGCCCCCTGTCTCCTCCCCCTTACTCCTCGCCCCAAATAAGGCCCTCTGTCTCCTCCCTCTTACTCCTCGCTCCAAATAAGGCCCTCTGTCTCCTCCCCCCTTACTCCTCACTCCATATAAAGAACTCTGTCTCAAAGGTGTTGCTATGGTTTTGGCTGCTCCGCTCCAACATCTGGGAGGAAAGTTTGCACAGAGACATTTTGACCTCCTTTATGTAATTCCCTGTTTCCACTCTTCCTGGAGAGAGGGATGGCAGAAGGAGAGCGAGAGGGCTGGAAGGAAGGAAGGAAGGAAGGAAGGAAGGAAGGAAGGAAGGAAGGAAGGAAGGAAGGAAGGAAGGAAGGAAGGAAGGAAGGAAGGAAGGAAGGAATAAAGAAAGGGATGGAAGGAAGGAAGGAACGAAGGATCTTTAGATGAGAGTCTGTCTGAATGTTTTGGAACTCCCTGACGTTCTCACCCGCCTCAATAGAATGCCCAAACTGGAGCCTCTTCATCTCCTCCTTCTGCCCCCTCTTTCTTTTTTAAATGATGCCATTTTGGACAGAGCCTTTGAGGAGTCAGCGCTGGAGCGCTAACTAACTAACAGACAGCCAGGGCCAACATTAACGGAACGTCCACGGCCCAGTAGCCATTGGTCATGCCTCCATGCCGGTTTGTCTGTTTCTCTGGACCAGTTTCCCATGGAGAATTGATATTATGCACAGTGTTTGTTTTCTTTCTCATTCTCTCTCATCCTTGGTTCACAGTTCACACCACAATGGAGAGAAATATCAACTTCTCTTGATGTCAACAGTCACCTGTCCTCCTCCTCATTGTTTCTAGGAGTGTGCCCTACTTTGACCATGGGAACAAAAATGTATACACTTGGGAATAGGCTGTGTGTGTGTGTGTGTGTGTGTGAGGAACGTTCTACAGAGAGGGCTGTGAAGTGATACAACGATATGCGGATGTTCCAGTATTCCAGAGTTTGAGAAACAGCGTTGGATGAAAATACGCCTCTATTCTGTGATCATCAGAGTCACATTATTATGATTAGTATTAATATTATCATGTGTGCGTGTGCGTGGGTGTGCGTGCGTGCGTGTGCGTGTGTGTGTGTGTGTGTGTGTGTGTGTGTTATGCACAAGCTGAGCTAAGTCACACGCTGGGCTGGGGAACAAAGCAACGAAAGCTGAACTAGGGCAGAGTCTGACTGAACAGAAAGAGAGCTGAACGGAGCCATGAAAACATCGACTTGGCCCCAAAATGGTACTCTATTTCCCTTCATAGTGCACTACTTTTGACTAGGGGCCTATAGGGCTCTGGTCTAAAGTAGTGCACTGTGTAGAGAATAGGGTGCCATTTGGGATACAATCATATTCTCATAAAATAAGCTAACTTTCCTAAACTCAACTTCCTCTAAGTGCTAAGTTTGAACTACATCAAAGAGCCACGCAGAGGTTCATTTAAATAAACATGACGATAAATAATAGCAATAAACAGAATAGAATCCATCCGTCTGTTCTAGAATTCCCACAGATCTCTGTGTCCCGAACGGAACCATATTCCCTATTAAGATAATTACTTTTGACCACGGAACATAGAGTGCCCAAAGGGCCCTGGTCAAAAGTAGGGCACTACATTTTGTATTTGTATTCATTAAGGATCCCCATTAGTTCCTGCCAAGGCAGCGGCTACTCTTCCTGGGGTTTATTATGGATCCCCATTAGTTCCTGCCAAGGCAGCAGCTACTCTTCCTGGGGTTTATTATGGATCCCCATTAGTTCCTGCCAAGGCAGCAGCTACTCTTCCTGGGGTTTATTATGGATCCCCATTAGTTCCTGCCCAAGGCAGCGGCTACTCTTCCTGGGGTTTATTATGGATCCCCATTAGTTCCTGCCAAGGCAGCAGCTACTCTTCCTGGGGTTTATTATGGATCCCTATTAGTTTCTGCCCAAGGCAGCAGCTACTCTTCCTGGGGTTTATTATGGATCCCAATCAGTTCCTGCCAAGGCATCAGCTACTCTTCCTGGGGTTTATTATGGATCCCAATCAGTTCCTGCCAAGGCATCAGCTACTCTTCCTGGGGTTTATTATGGAAACTTGGGCCTCGTATGCTTTAAGTACACGTCCTGGTAATCTGTCTGGCCCAGCGGCTTTGTGAATGTTGACCCGTTTAAAAGTTTTGTTCACATCGGCTACCGAGAGCGTTATGATACAGTCATCCAGAACAGCTGGTGCTCTCGTGCATTATTCAGTGTTGCTCGATTTCGCTCATCTGGTTGGCTCGCGTCACTGGGCAGCTAACATCTGGGTTTCCCTTTGTAGTCCGTAACAGTTTTGATGTTCTACCACATCCGACAACCGTCAGAGCCGGTGTAGTAGGATTCAATCTTAAACCTGTATTGATGCTTTGCTTGTTTGATGGTTCGACTGAGGGCATAGCAGGATTTAGTATAAGCATTTGGATTAGTCTCCCACTCCTTGAAAGCGGCAGCTCTAGCCTTTAACTCAAAGTGGATGTTGCCTGTAATCCATGGCTTCTGGTTGGGATATGCATGTACAGTCACTGTGGGGATGATGTCATCGGTGAAACTTGATGAAGCCAATGACTGAAGTGGTGCATTCCTCAATGCCTTTGGATGAATCCCGGCATAAGGGCTCAGGGCCAGACCCAGATGCAGACATGGGAGGCAGATGGTATGAGTATTTTATATTTATTGGTTTCAAAAAGGCAAGAGAATGGTTGTGGACAGGCAAAAGGTCAAAACCAGATCAGAGTCCAGGAGGTACAGAGTGGCAGGCAGGCTCGAGGTCAGGGCAGGCAGACTGGTCAGGCAGGCGGGTACAGAGTCCAGAAAACAGGCAAGGGTCAAAACCAGGAGGTGAAGCAAAAGAGACCAGGTACTGGAAACCCCTGCCCCTCAGGAGGAGTCTCACGCTGGCTGGCCATCAATCATCGGGTAGAGAGAAGGGCCTAGAAACAGAAGACAGAGGACTGTGAGACAAGGGCTTAATCCTGGACACATGAAAAGTGGGGTGAGCATGGAGGGTACGGGGCAACAACAGACAGCAGTGGGTGACACTATAAAAAAATGGAGGGAAAGTTTACAGGATTCTACCCGGAGGGTAGAAGTGGACAACCATACCAGCCCGACCCGATAGCGAGGAGCCAGAATCCGGTGGCGGGCCGCATGTCCGAAAAATCCAAACAGGAAGTGGGAAATCTGAGGTTTGTAGTTTTTGAACTCACCCCGTTCGAATACACAATGAGATATGGGTTATTTTGCACTTCCTAAGGCTTCCACAAGATGTCAACCGTCTTTAGAACGTTGTTTCAGGCTGCTCCTGTGAAGGGGGGCCGGATGGAAGGGGTCTGCCTGCAGCCTCATTCTCAGTCACGCTCGTTCACATGAGAAGTATCTCTCGTTCCATCGCTTTTCTACAGACAATGGAATTCTCCGGTTGGAACATTATTGAACTTTTACGATAAAAAACATCCTAAAGATTGATTCTATTCTTAGTTTGACAAGTTTCTTCGACCTGTAATATAACTTTTTGAACTTTTTGTCCAACTGGACCAGAACGCGCGTTTGGATTTTGTTTACCAAACTCCCTAACAAAAGACGAGATTGGAAATTAATGGACATAAATGATGAACATTATCAAATAAAACAAGCATTTATTGTGGAGCTGTGATTCCTGTGAGTGAAGATCATCAAAGGTAAGTGAATATTTATCATGCTATTTATGAATAATGTTGACTACCCAACATGGCAGATATTTCTCTGGCTTCTTTGGGCTCTGAGCGCCATTCACAAATTATGATTTTTCCGTAAAGTGTTTTTGAAATCTGACACAGCTGTTGCATTAAGGAGAAGTGTATCTAAAGTTCCATGTATAACACTTGAATTTTCATCAACATTTATAATGAGTATTTCTGTGAAATCATGTGGCTCTCTGCAATATCACTGCATGTTTTGGAACTACTGGACGTAACACGCCAATGTAAAATAAGATTTTTGGATATAAATATGAACTTTACCGAACAAAACATACATGTATTGTGTAACATGAAGTCCTATGAGTGTCATCTGATGAAGATCATCAAAGGTCAGTGATTCATTTTATCTCTATTTGTGCTTTTTGTGACTCCTCTCTTTGGCTGTAAAAATGACTGGGTATTTCTGTGAGTTGGTGTTGATCTAACATAATCGTTTGTGGAGCTTTCGCTGTAAAGTCTTTTTGAAATCAGACACTGTGGCTGGATTAACAAGAATTGTATCTTTAAAATGGTGTAAAATGCTTATATGTTTGAGAAATGTGATTTATGAGATTTCTGTTGATTTGTATTTGGCGCCCTGCAATTTCATTGGCTGTTGAGGGTTCCGCTAGGTTAAACAGTTTCACTTTATATAATGTTTTCATACCCTACATTACTCATCTAATATGTATATACTGTACTCGATACCATCTACTGCATATTGCCTATGCTGCTCTGTACCATCACTCATTCATATATTTTTATGTACATATTCGTGTTCATTCCGTTACACTTGTGTGATTAAGGTTGCTGTATAAGGTATCTGTAGCTGAAATTGTTAGATTAGTTTACTTGCTCGTTATTACTGCACTGTCGGAACTAGAAGCACAAGCATTTCGCTACACTCGCATTAACATCTGCTAACCATGTGTATGTGACAAATAAAATGTTATTTGATGATAGGCAGACTTGATCCTGTCAAGCATGTGAGACACATTTGACAGATGTGTCAAACGTAAACAACAATTCAAGTACCAAACCATTTTTTTTGTTTTGTTTTTTTTGCATAGGAAACTGAACTGAAGTTTGGGTGCAACACAACTCAGTAGTTCAACCATTATGATCATGGGAACCATCCTGTGGACTCAGATCCATTATGTGAGAATCAAGACATTGAGGCTATTGTCAGGATGAGTTGTTTACCGTGATGGGGAGCGTTACAAGGATAGACTAGTAGTAGAAAAAGAGGTTGTTGTGAAGGTGCTCTTTGGTCTAGGGGGTTTTATACGATGAACATTATAATGTTTTGAACACATAGCCTATCATGATAACTAATCTTGATTGGTTAAAATGTTACAGACATCATGGATATTATGCTTTAGAGATTAACAGTGCATTATCAGAAAGGTCAAGGGTCACAAAGGTCTTAACAGAGAGCAGATGGTGTCTCACCAGAACCACAGAGAGGACGAAAGGGGGAAAAAGAGAGAGAGAGACACAGAGAGAGAAAGGAGACATAGATTGAGGAAGAGAGAGAGAGAAAGGGAGAGAGAGAGAGAGAGAGAGAGAAGAGAGAGAGAGAGAAAGAGAGAGAGAGAGAGAGAAAGAGAGAGAGAGAGAGAAAGGGAGAAAGGGAGAAATTGAGGAAGAGAGAGAGAGAGAGAAAGAAAGTGAGTGAAGTAGAGAGAGAGAAAAAAAGAGAAAAAAAATACAACCCATATTTATGTATATTTATTTTCATTTTGTACTTTCCCTATTTGCATATCATTACAACACTGTATTTTGTTCACACATGTTTTCAAAACTGTCTCCTTTTTTTCAAAACTCTACACACAATTCCCAAAACTGCACACACAAAATGCAAAATGCCTCACATTTCCTTCAAAATGTAATACTGCATTCAAAATGCCATAAACACATGTCAGAATGAAGCATTTGCATCAAATGGAAAACACTGCTTTCATAATAGTACATTTCTGGATATACCATGTAAACACTGTTGTTCTAAATCTAAAGCTCTTTGGTCTTTCATAGGCTTATATCTACATTTCAATACAATGTTCTACAGTGAAAGTCATCTGCTGAGAGGGGTAACAAGTACACTGTAAACACCAATGCAATGTAGAAACAGAAAATATTTATTAGGCCAAACATTACTGTTGTATACAAAACCATAAACAAAGGTAAACCAAAAGTATATTCTTTAGAATACAGTAAAGAACACAATTGTGTGTGTGGGGTCTTGGGGGGGCAGTCCAGGAATTGGTAGGGGGGGGACAGTCACCAGGGCTAGGCTACGCTTCATCTCTTCTCCGGCCTGGGTCTGGCCACAATACTTCGTCCACATCACAAGATAAGTTTTCTCTTGTGAAACATCAAGGGAAGTATCTCCTAGCATGGCGTATCCAACCTCTATGTCCCCACATGGAGGGAAGTATCTCCTAGCATGGCGTATCCAACCTCTATGTCCCCACATGGAGGGAAGTATCTCCTAGCATGGCGTATCCAACCTCTATGTCCCCACATGGAGGGAAGTATCTCCTAGCATGGCGTATCCAACCTCTATGTCCCCACATGGAGGGAAGTATCTCCTAGCATGGCGTATCCAACCTCTATGTCCCCACATGGAGGGAAGTATCTCCTAGCATGGCGTATCCAACCTCTATGTCCCCACATGGAGGGAAGTATCTCCTAGCATGGCGTATCCAACCTCTATGTCCCCACATGGAGGGAAGTATCTCCTAGCATGGCGTATCCAATCTTGGACAGAGGCAACCTCTATGTCCCCACATGGAGGGAAGTATCTCCTAGCATGGCGTATCCAACCTGGGACAGATGCAACCTCAATGTCCCCACATGGAGGGAAGTATCTCCTAGCATGGCGTATCCAATCTTGGACAGAGGCAACCTCTATGTCCCCACATGGAGGGAAGTATCTCCTAGCATGGCGTATCCAACCTTGGACAGAGACAACCTCTATGTCCCCACATGGAGGGAAGTATCTCCTAGCATGGCGTATCCAACCTTGGACAGAGACAACCTCTATGTCCCCACATGGGGGGAAGTATCTCCTAGCATGGCGTATCCAACCTCTATGTCCCCACATGGAGGGAAGTATCTCCCAGTATCCAACCTTGGACAGAGGCAACCTCTGTGTCCCCACATGGAGGGAAGTATCTCCTAGCATGGCGTATCCAACCTCTCTGTCCCCACATGGAGGGAAGTATCTCCTAGCATGGCGTATCCAACCTTGGACAGAGGCAACCTCTATGTCCCCACATGGAGGGAAGTATCTCCTAGCATGGCGTATCCAACCTTGGACAGAGACAACCTCTATGTCCCCACATGGAGGGAAGTATCTCCTAGCATGGCGCATCCAACCTTGGACAGAGGCAACCTCTATGTCCCCACATGCGTCCTCCATTGCCTGGAGAAGCGGCATGCGGGCATAGGGTTGGCGATCATACACTTTCCAGCGCCAGGCTGAGAAGAATTCCTCTATGGGATTTAGATAAGGTGAATATGGGGGTAAGGTACAAAACTACAAATTGTAGATGGGTTTTGGACCAGAACAGCCCGGTGAAAACTAACATTGTCCCATAAAACCACAAATCTATCAGGCTCCTGATCTGGATCAGGGACAAGCATTGTGTAAATTGCAACCAGAGAAGTGAGCATATGGCCGGTGTTGTACGGACCCAGTGTGGCATTGTGATGGAGGACCCCGTTTTGAGTGATGGCAGCACACATAGTTATATTACCCCCACGCTGTCCAGGGACATTGGTCACTGCCCTCTGTCCTATTACATTTCTTCCGCGGCGCCTGGTTTTGTTGAGGTTGAGGCCAACCTCATCCACATAAACAAATTCATGGCGAATTACATGGGCATCCAGCTCCAATACTCTCTGTAACAGACAAAAGGATATACAGATGAGTAAATATGGTCTGAAGTACTGGAAGTAGTGTTGCATACATACCTCTACAAAGTCATGTCGCATATTCTTGACTGTCAGAGTTTCTCTCAAATGTCACCTTGTAAAGTTGTTTCATCGTCACTCGGTGCCGTTGGAGGATGCGTTGTATGGTCGACAGGCTTACAGCATTGATGTTGTTAAATATGGTGTCATTATTCAAGATATGCTCTCTTATCTCTCGAATCCTAATTGCATTGTTGGCCAAAACCATATTTATAATTGCAGTCTCTTGTACATCTGTAAACAAGCGTCCTCGTCCTCCATGATGTCTTTGCCTTTCTACTCTGTACAGAATTCAAACACAGTATGTGTTCAGCATAGGAACTGTGAACAATGTAGTACAGCATGATAACCAACCTTATTCATTCAATGCAGTGCAGTAAAATGGATGGCTTAGAGTTACAGATGTTTATGCAATACTATGAAGTCATACGTATTTTACAGTACATTACTGTAATGCTAAAATAGTCATTAGATAGTTGCATACCTGTTCTCATTTCTGAAGGTTCGGATTACGGACGCCACTGTAAATCGACTCAAGTTGGGCTGGACTCTCAGTCCAGCCTCTCTCATGGTCAAACCGTGGTTGATCACATGATCAACAAGTTTTGCCCTAATCTCATCATAGATGGCTCTCCTTCCTTCTCTTCTTTGCCCTCTTCTTCCTCTTCCTCTCCCTCCTACTCCTCTTGCTCTCTGTCCATTGTTGGCATCCATTGTTCAAAACAGGTAATCTGACCTTTGACCTATACTACAGTAAAGCAGTGATTGGTTAGTGATCAGTTAAGCTATTAGTGTTTGCACATGTGAGGAGTGTGTGTGTGACCTGGTGAATAAGTGTAGCATTTTGATTGGTTGTGTTTGGAAAAGGAAAGCAAGTCACTTTCTGTTAGATTTTTGTGTTTTAGGTAGAAAATTGTGTGCGGTGTTTTGAAAAAAAAGTATTTTATGCAATTGACAACTGAGTCAAAGGATGAGAAATAGATTATGGGTTGGGATATTTGGTGTGTAGTTTTGCACTTTGATTGAGAGGTTTCAAAAATTGTGTGACATGAAAAGATTTTGTGAATCTGATGCACAGATTCTGTCAGATCTGGGCCCTGACAGTAAAACTCAGTAAGACCAAAATAATGGTGTTCCAAAAAAGATCCAGTCACCAGGACCACAAATACAAATTCCATCTAGACACTGTTGCCCTAGAGCACACAAAAAACTATACATACCTTGGCCTAAACATCAGCACCACAGGTAACTTCCACAAAGCTGTGAACGATCTGAGAGACAAGGCAAGAAGGGCATTCTATGCCATCAAAAGGAACATAAATTTCAACATACCAATTAGGATCTGGCTAAAAATACTTGAATCAGTCATAGAGCCCATTGCCCTTTATGGTTGTGAGGTCTGGGGTCCGCTCACCAACCAAGACTTCACAAAATGGGACAAACACCAAATTGAGACTCTGCACGCAGAATTCTGCAAAAATATCCTCCGTGTACAACGTAGAACACCAAATAATGCATGCAGAGCAGAATTAGGCCGATACCCACTAATTATCAAAATCCAGAAAAGAGCTGTTAAATTCTACAACCACCTAAAAGGAAGCGATTCACAAACCTTCCATAACAAAGCCATCACCTACAGAGAGATGAACCTGGAGAAGAGTCCCCTAAGCAAGCTGGTCCTGGGGCTCTGTTCACAAACACAAACACACACTACAGAGCCCCAGGACAGCAGCACAATTAGACCCAACCAAATTATGAGAAAACAAAAAGATAACTACTTAACACATTGGAAAGAATTAACAAAAATACAGAGCAAACTAGAATGCTATTTGGCCCTACACAGAGAGTACACAGCGGCAGAATACCTGACCACTGTGACTGACCCAAAATTAAGGAAAGCCTTGACTATGTACAGACTCAGTGAGCATAGCCTTGCTATTGAGAAAGGCCGCCGTAGGCAGAAATGGCTCTCAAGAGAAGACAGGCTATGTGCTCACTGCCCACAAAATGAGGTGGAAACTGAGCTGCACTTCCTAACCTCCTGCCCAATGTATGACCATATTAGAGAGACATATTTCCCTCAGATTACACAGATCCACAAAGAATTTGAAAACAAATCCAATTTTGAAAAACTCCCATATCTACTGGGTGAAATTCCACAGTGTGCCATCACAGCAGCAAGATTTGTGACCTGTTGCCACGAGAAAAGGGCAACCAGTGAAGAACAAACACCATTGTAAATACAACCCATATTTATGCTTATTTATTTTATCTTGTGTCCTTTAGCCATTTGTACATTGTTAGAACACTGTATATATATATAATATGACATTTGTAATGTCTTTACTGTTTTGAAACTTCTGTATGTGTAATGTTTACTGTTAATTTTTGTTGTTTTTCACTTTATATATTCACTTTGTATGTTGTCTACCTCACTTGCTTTGGCAATGTTAACACATGTTTCCCATGCCAATAAAGCCCTTGAATTGAATTGAATTGAATTGAGACAGAGAGAGAGAGAGACAGAGAGAGAGAGAGAGAGAGAGAGAGAGAGAGACAGAGAGAGAAAAGGGCAACCAGAGAAGAACAAACACCATTGTAAATACACCCATATTTATAATAATTTATTTTATCTTGTGTCCTTTAACCATTTGTACATTGTAAAAACACTGTATATATATATATAATATGACATTTGTAATGTCTTTACTGTTTTGAAACTTCTGTATGTGTAATGTTTACTGTTAATTTTTGTTGTTTTTCACTTTATATATTCACTTTGTATGTTGTCTACCTCACTTGCTTTGGCAATGTTAACACATGTTTCCCATGCCAATAAAGCCCTTGAATTGAATTGAATTGAGAGAGAGAGAGACAGAGACAGAGAGAGACAGAGAGACAGAGAGAGAGAGAGAGAGAGAGAGACAGAGAGAAACAGAGAGAGAGAGAGAGAGAGAGAGAAAGGCCAAATGTATGATTTATACCAATGTAAAGCTCCTATTCACCAGTAAATTACAGCCTGTCAGTCTGTCAAGAATTAGCCCCTATGAGCAGCATAATACTCAATCAGGACATTGCTACAATTCTGGACAATCAAAATATGTTTCTGTGCGGTTGAGGGGAAGGTGGGGGGGGTATTAGCTAATGAGTACAATAAATTAAAACCCTGAATTAAAACTCTGAACTAAAACACTAAATTAAAACCCTGAATTAAAACCCTGAACTAAAACACTAAATTAAAACCCTGACAGAATAGCCAACAGATGTTGTTCTGCTTTGTCTGTCAGTGTGTGTGTGTGTGTGTTTGCGTGTGTGTGTGTGTGTATGTGTGTGCGTATGTGTGTGTATGTGTGTGCGTATGTGTGTGTATGTGTGTGTGCGTGTGTGTGTATGTGTGTGCGTGTGTGTGTGTATGTGTATGTGTGTGTGTGTGTGTGTGTGTGTGTATGTGTGTGTGTATGTGTGTGTGTGTGTGTGTGTGTGTGTGTGTGTGTGTGTATGTGTGTGTGTATGTGTGTGTGTGTATGAGTGTGTGTGTATGTGTGTGTGTATGTGTGTGTGTCTGTGTGTGTGTGTGTGTGTGTGTGTGTGTGTGTGTGTGTGTGTGTGTGTGTGTGTGTGTGTGTGTGTGTGTATGTGTGTGTGTGTATGTGTGTGTGTATGTGTGTGTATGTGTGTGTGTATGTGTGTGTATACACACCGTCCTGACCACCTGTGTGTGTGTGTGTGTGTGTGTGTGTGTGTGTGTGTGTGTGTGTGTGTGTGTGTGTGTGTGTGTACAGACTGGACTCAGTGGACAGTCATTTGGTATTTTATGTAAATCTCAGATAGCCTGCAGTCAAATGACAAACTATGTTAATATAGACACTATGTTACTATAGACACTATGTTAATATAGACACTATGTTACTATAGACACTATGTTACTATAGACACTATGTTAATATAGACACTATGTAAATATAGACGCTTTGTTAATATAGACACTATGTTACTATAGACACAATGTTAATATAGACACTATGTTAATATAGACACAATGTTAATAATAGACACTATGTTAATATAGACACTATGTTAATATAGACACTATGTTAATATAGACACTATATTACTAATAGGTTCATATAGACACTATGTTACTAATAGGTTAATATATACACTATGTTAATATAGACACTATGTTAATAATAGTCACTATGTTAATATAGACACTATGTTAATATAGACACTATGTTACTATAGACACTATGTTACTATAGACACTAAGTTAATAATAGGTTAATATAGACACTATGTTACTATAGACACTATGTTAATATAGACACTATATTACTATAGACACTATGTTACTAATAGGTTAATATAGACACTATGTTAATAATAGACACTATGTTAATATAGACACTAGGTTAATATAGACACTATGTTACTATAGACACTATGTTACTAATAGACACTATGTTAATATAGACACTAGGTTAATATAGACACTATGTTACTATAGACACTCTGTTACTATAGACACTAAGTTAATAATAGGTTAATATAGACACTATGTTACTATAGACACTATGTTAATATAGACACTATATTACTATAGACACTATGTTACTAATAGGTTAATATAGACACTATGTTAATATAGACACTATGTTAATATAGACACTATGTTAATATAGACACTATGTTACTAATAGACACTATGTTAATATAGACACTAGGTTAATATAGACACTATGTTACTATAGACACTCTGTTACTATAGACACTATGTTAATATAGACACTAAGTTAATATAGACATTATGTTACTATAGACACTATGTTACTAATAGGTTAATATAGACAGTATGTTACTAATAGGTTAATATAGACACTATGTTAATATAGACACTATGTTAATATAGACACTATGTTACTAATAGGTTAATATAGACACTATGTTAATAATAGGTTAATATAGACACTATGTTAATATAGACACTAGGTTAATATAGACACTATTTTAATATAGACACTATGTTAATATAGACACTATGTTAATATAGACACTATGTTAATATAGACACTATGTTAATATAGACACTATGTTAATATAGACACTATGTTAATATAGACACTATGTTAATATAGACACTATGTTAATATAGACACTATGTTAATAATATACACTATGTTAATATAGACACAATATTAATATAGACACTATGTAAATATAGACACTATGTTAATATAGACACTATGTTACTAATAGGTTCATATAGACATTATGTTACTTATAGGTTAATATAGACACTTTGTTAATATAGACACTATGTTAATATAGACACTATGTTAATATAGACACTATGTTAATATAGACACTATGTTAATATAGACACTATGTTACTATAGACACTATGTTAATATAGACACTATGTTAATATAGACACTATGTTACTATAGACACTATGTTACTAATAATAGGTTAATATAGACACTAAGTTACTAGTAGGTTAATATAGACACTATGTTAATATAGGTTAATATAGACACTATGTTAATATAGACACTATGTTACTAATAGGTTAAAATAGACACTATGTTACTCATAGGTTAATATAGACACTGTGTTAATATAGACACTATGTTACCATAGACACTATGTTAATATAGACACTATGTTAATATAGACACTATGTTAATATAGACACTATGTTACTATAGACACTATGTTAATATAGACACTATGTTACTATAGACACTATGTTAATATAGACACTATGTTACTATAGACACTATGTTACTATAGACACTATGTTAATATAGACACTATGTTAATATAGACACTATGTTACTATAGACACTATGTTACTATAGACACTATGTTACTAATAGGTTAATATAGACACTATGTTAATATAGACACTATGTTAATATAGACACTATGTTAATATAGACACTATGTTAATATAGACACTATGTTACTATAGACACTATGTTAATATAGACACTATGTTAATATAGACACTATGTTACTATAGACACTATGTTACTATAGACACTATGTTACTAATAGGTTAATATAGACATTATGTTACTATAGGTTAATATAGACACTATGTTAATATAGACACTATGTTAATATAGACACTATGTTAATATAGACACTATGTTACTATAGACACTATGTTAATATAGACACTATGTTACTATAGACACTATGTTAATATAGACACTATGTTACTATAGACACTATGTTAATATAGACACTATGTTTAATAGGTTAATATAGACACTATGTTACTATAGACACTATGTTAATATAGACACTATGTTAATATAGACACTATGTTACTATAGACACTATGTTACTATAGACACTATGTTAATATAGACACTAAGTTACTAGTAGGTTAATATAGACACTATGTTAATAATAGGTTAATATAGACACTATGTTAATATAGACACTATCTTACTAATAGGTTAATATAGACACTATGTTAATATAGACACTATGTTAATATAGACACTATGTTACTATAGACACTATGTTAATATAGACACTATGTTAATATAGACACTATGTTACTATAGACACTATGTTACTAATAGGTTAATATAGACACTATGTTAATATAGACACTATGTTACTATAGACACTATGTTAATATAGACACTATGTTACTAATAGGTTAATATAGACACTATGTTAATATAGACACTATGTTACTAATAGGTTAATATAGACACTATGTTACTATAGACACTATGTTACTAATAGGTTAATATAGACACTATGTTAATATAGACACTATGTTAATATAGACACTATGTTAATATAGACACTATGTTACTATAGACACTATGTTAATATAGACACTATGTTACTATAGACACTATGTTAATATAGACACTATGTTACTAATAGACACTATGTTAATATAGACACTATGTTAATATAGACACTATGTTACTATAGACACTATGTTACTATAGACACTATGTTACTAATAGGTTAATATAGACACTATGTTAATATAGACACTATGTTACTATAGACACTATGTTACTAGACACTATGTTAATATAGACACTATGTTAATATAGACACTATGTTACTATAGACACTATGTTAATATAGACACTATGTTACTAATAGGTTAATATAGACACTATGTTAATATAGACACTATGTTAATATAGACACTATGTTAATATAGACACTATGTTACTATAGACACTATGTTAATATAGACACTATGTTACTATAGACACTATGTTAATATAGACACTATGTTACTATAGACACTATGTTAATATAGACACTATGTTACTATAGACACTATGTTACTATAGACACTATGTTACTAATAGGTTAATATAGACACTATGTTACTAATAGACACTATGTTAATATAGACACTAGGTTAATATAGACACTATGTTACTATAGACACTCTGTTACTATAGACACTATGTTAATATAGACACTAAGTTAATAATAGGTTAATATAGACACTATGTTACTATCGACACTATGTTAATATAGACACTATGTTAATATAGACACTATGTTACTATAGACACTATGTTAATATAGACACTATGTTAATATAGACACTATAGACACTATGTTAATATAGACACTATGTTAATATAGACACTATGTTAATATAGACACTATGTTACTATAGACACTATGTTAATATAGACACTATGTTAATATAGACACTATGTTACTATAGACACTATGTTAATATAGACACTATGTTAATATAGACACTATGTTACTATAGACACTATGTTACTAATAGGTTAATATAGACACTATGTTACTAATAGGTTAATATAGACACTATGTTAATATAGACACTATGTTAATATAGACACTATGTTACTAATAGGTTAATATAGACACTATGTTACTAATAGGTTAATATAGACACTATGTTAATATAGACACTATGTTAATATAGACACTATGTTAATATAGACACTATGTTACTATAGACACTATGTTAATATAGACACTATGTTAATATAGACACTATGTTAATATAGACACTATGTTAATATAGACACTATGTTAATATAGACACTATGTTAATATAGACACTATGTTAATATAGACACTATGTTAATATAGACACTATGTTAATATAGACACTATGTTACTATAGACACTATGTTACTATAGACACTATGTTACTAATAGGTTAATATAGACACTATGTTACTAATAGGTTAATATAGACACTATGTTAATATAGACACTATGTTAATATAGACACTATGTTAATATAGACACTATGTTAATATAGACACTATGTTAATATAGACACTATGTTAATATAGACACTATGTTAATATAGACACTATGTTACTATAGACACTATGTTAATATAGACACTATCTTACTAATAGGTTAATATAGACACTATATTAATATAGACACTATGTTAATATAGACACTATGTTAATATAGACACTATGTTAATATAGACACTATGTTACTATAGACACTATGTTAATATAGACACTATGTTACTAATAGGTTAATATAGACATTATGTTAATATAGACACTATGTTAATATAGACACTATGTTAATATAGACACTATGTTACTCATAGGTTAATATAGACACTATGTTAATATAGACACTATGTTACTATAGACACTATGTTAATATAGACACTATGTTAATATAGACACTATGTTATATAGACACTATGTTAATATAGACACTATGTTAATATAGACACTATGTTAATATAGACACTATGTTAATATAGACACTATGTTAATATAGACACTATGTTAATATAGACACTATGTTACTAATAGGTTAATATAGACACTATGTTAATATAGACACTATGTTACTAATAGGTTAATATAGACACTATGTTAATAATAGACACTATGTTAATAATAGACACTATGTTAATATAGACACTATGTTACTAATAGGTTAATATAGACACTAGGTTACTAATAGGTTAATATAGACACTATGTTAATATAGACACTATGTTACTATAGACACTATGTTACAAATAGACACTATGTTAATATAGACACTAGGTTAATATAGACACTATGTTACTATGTTAATATAGACACTATGTTACTATAGACACTATGTTAATATAGACACTATGTTAATATAGACACTATGTTAATATAGACACTATGTTAATATAGACACTATGTTACTATAGACACTATGTTAATATATACACTATGTTACTATAGACACTATGTTAATATGGACACTATGTTACTATAGACACTATGTTACTATAGACACTATGTTACTAATAGGTTAATATAGACATTATGTTACTAATAGACACTATGTTAATATAGACAATAGGTTAATATAGACACTATGTTAATATAGACACTATGTTACTATAGACACTATGTTAATATAGACACTATGTTACTATAGACACTATGTTACTAATAGGTTAATATAGACACTATGTTAATATAGACACTATGTTAATATAGACACTATGTTAATATAGACACTATGTTAATATAGACACTATGTTACTATAGACACTATGTTAATATAGACACTATGTTACTAATAGGTTAATATAGACACTATGTTACTAATAGGTTAATATAGACACTATGTTACTATAGACACTATGTTAATATAGACACTATGTTAATATAGACACTATGTTACTAATAGGTTAATATAGACACTATGTTACTATAGACACTATGTTAATATAGACACTATGTTAATATAGACACTATGTTAATATAGACACTATGTTAATATAGACACTATGTTGCTATAGACACTATGTTAACATAGACACTATGTTAATATAGACACTATAGACACTATGTTAATATAGACACTATGTTAATATAGACACTATGTTAATAATAGACACTATGTTAATATAGACACTATGTTAATATAGACACTATGTTAATATAGACACTATGTTAATATAGACACTATGTTAATATAGACACTATGTTAATATAGACACTATGTTAATAATAGACACTATGTTAATATAGACACTATGTTAATATAGACACTATGTTAATATAGACACTATGTTAATATAGACACTATGTTAATATAGACACTATGTTACTATAGACACTATGTTAACTAGACACTAGGTTAATATAGACACTATGTTAATATAGACACTCTGTTACTATAGACACTATGTTAATATAGACACTAAGTTAATAATAGGTTAATATAGACACTATGTTAATATATACACTATGTTACTAATAGGTTAATATAGACACTATGTTACTAATAGGTTAATATAGACACTGTGTTAATATAGACACTATGTTAATATAGACACTATGTTACTATAGACACTATGTTAATATAGACACTATGTTAATATAGACACTATATTACTATAGACACTATGTTACTAATAGGTTAATATAGACACTATGTTAATATAGACACTATGTTAATATAGACACTATGTTAATATAGACACTATGTTAGACACTCTGTTACTATAGACACTATGTTACTATAGACACTATGTTACTAATAGGTTAATATAGACACTATGTTAATATAGACACTATGTTACTATAGACACTATGTTAATATAGACACTATGTTAATATAGACACTATGTTACTATAGACACTATGTTACTAATAGGTTAATATAGACACTATGTTAATATAGACACTATGTTAATATAGACACTATGTTAATATAGACACTATGTTAATATAGACACTATGTTAATATAGACACTATGTTAATATAGACACTATGTTAATATAGACACTATGTTAATATAGACACTATGTTAATATAGACACTATGTTACTATAGACACTATGTTACTATAGACACTATGTTAATATAGACACTATAGACACTATGTTACTATAGACACTATGTTACTATAGACACTATGTTAATATAGACACTATGTTAATATAGACACTATGTTAATATAGACACTATGTTAATATAGACACTATAGACACTATGTTACTATAGACACTATGTTAATATAGACACTATGTTAATATAGACACTATGTTAATATAGACACTATGTTAATATAGACACTATGTTAATATAGACACTATGTTAATATAGACACTATAGACACTATGTTACTATAGACACTATGTTAATATAGACACTATGTTAATATAGACACTATAGACACTATGTTACTATAGACACTATGTTACTATAGACACTATGTTAATATAGACACTATGTTACAAATAGGTTAATATAGACACTATGTTAATATAGACACTATGTTAATATAGACACTATGTTAATATAGACACTATGTTACTAATAGGTTAATATAGACACAATGTTAATATAGACACTATGTTAATATAGACACTATGTTAATAATAGACACTATGTTAATATAGACACTATGTTACTAATAGGTTAATATAGACACTATGTTAATAATAGACACTATGTTACTAATAGGTTAATATAGACACTATGTTACTAATAGGTTAATATAGACACTATGTTAATATAGACACTATGTTACTAATAGACACTATGTTACTAATAGGTTAATATAGACACTATGTTACTAATAGGTTAATATAGACACAATGTTAATATAGACACTATGTTAATATAGACACTATGTTAATAATAGACACTATGTTAATATAGACACTATGTTAATAATAGACACTATGTTAATATAGACACTATGTTACTATAGACACTATGTTACTAATAGGTTAATATAGACACTATGTTAATATAGACACTATGTTAATATAGACACTATGTTACTAATAGGTTAATATAGACACTATGTTACTAATAGGTTAATATAGACACTATGTTACTAATAGGTTAATATAGACACTATGTTAATATAGACACTATGTTAATATAGACACTATGTTACTAATAGGTTAATATAGACACTATGTTAATATAGACACTATGTTAATATAGACACTATGTTACTAATAGGTTAATATAGACACTATGTTAATATAGACACTATGTTACTATAGACACTATGTTACTAATAGGTTAATATAGACACTATGTTAATATAGACACTATGTTAATATAGACACTATGTTAATATAGACACTATGTTAATATAGACACTATGTTAATATAGACACTATGTTAATATAGACACTATGTTAATATAGACACTATGTTACTAATAGGTTAATATAGACACTATGTTAATATAGACACTATGTTACTAATAGGTTAATATAGACACTATGTTAATAATAGACACTATGTTACTAATAGACACTATGTTACTAATAGGTTAATATTGACACTATGTTACTAATAGGTTAATATAGACACTATGTTAATATAGACACTATGTTACTATAGACACTATGTTACTAATAGGTTAATATAGACACTATGTTAATATAGACACTATGTTACTATAGACACTATGTTACTAATAGGTTAATATAGACACTATGTTAATATAGACACTATGTTAATATAGACACTATGTTACTAATAGGTTAATATAGACACTATGTTAATATAGACACTATGTTAATATAGACACTATGTTAATATAGACACTATGTTAATATAGACACTATGTTAATATAGACACTATGTTACTATAGACACTATGTTAATATGGACACTATGTTACTATAGACACTATGTTACTATAGACACTATGTTACTAATAGGTTAATATAGACATTATGTTACTAATAGACACTATGTTAATATAGACACTAGGTTAATATAGACACTATGTTAATATAGACACTATGTTAATATAGACACTATGTTACTATAGACACTATGTTAATATAGACACTATGTTAATATAGACACTATGTTACTAATAGGTTAATATAGACACTATGTTATATAGACACTATGTTACTAATAGGTTAATATAGACACTATGTTAATATAGACACTATGTTACTATAGACACTATGTTAATATAGACACTATGTTAATATAGACACTATGTTAATATAGACACTATGTTACTATAGACACTATGTTAATATAGACACTATGTTAATATAGACACTATGTTACTATAGACACTATGTTACAAATAGGTTAATATAGACACTATGTTAATATAGACACTATGTTAATATAGACACTAGGTTAATATAGACACTATGTTACTATAGACACTATGTTACTATAGACACTATGTTAATATAGACACTATGTTACTAATAGGTTAATATAGACATTATGTTACTTATAGGTTAATATAGACACTATGTTAATATAGACACTATGTTAATATAGACACTATGTTAATATAGACACTATGTTACTATAGACACTATGTTAATATAGACACTATGTTAATATAGACACTATGTTACTAATAGGTTAATATAGACACTATGTTAATATAGACACTATGTTAATATAGACACTATGTTAATATAGACACTATGTTACTATAGACACTATGTTAATATAGACACTATGTTAATATAGACACTATGTTAATATAGACACTATGTTAATATAGACACTATGTTAATATAGACACTATGTTAATATAGACACTATGTTAATATAGACACTATGTTAATATAGACACTATGTTACTATAGACACTATGTTACTAATAGGTTAATATAGACATTATGTTACTAATAGACACTATGTTAATATAGACACTATGTTAATATAGACACTATGTTACTATAGACACTCTGTTACTATAGACACTATGTTACTATAGACACTATGTTACTAATAGGTTAATATAGACACTATGTTAATATAGACTATGTTACTATGTTAATATAGACACTATGTTAATATAGACACTATGTTACTAATAGGTTAATATAGACACTATGTTAATATAGACACTATGTTAATATAGACACTATGTTACTATAGACACTATGTTAATATAGACACTATGTTATATAGACACTATGTTACTAATATAGACACTATGTTATAGACATAGGTTAATATAGACACTATGTTAATATAGACACTATGTTAATATAGACACTATGTTACTATAGACACTATGTTAATATAGACACTATGTTAATATAGACACTATGTTAATATAGACACTATGTTAATATAGACACTATGTTACTATAGACACTATGTTAATATAGACACTATGTTACTATAGACACTATGTTAATATAGACACTATGTTAATATAGACACTATGTTAATATAGACACTATGTTAATATAGACACTATGTTACTATAGACACTATGTTAATATAGACACTATGTTAATATAGACACTATAGACACTATGTTAATATAGACACTATGTTAATATAGACACTATGTTAATATAGACACTATGTTACATATAGACACTATGTTAATATAGACACTATGTTAATATAGACACTATGTTACTATAGACAATCTGTTACTATAGACACTATGTTAATATAGACACTATGTTACTAATAGGTTAATATTGACACTATGTTACTAATAGGTTAATATAGACACTATGTTACCATAGACACTATGTTAATACAGACACTAAGTTAATATAGACACTATGTTATTAATAGGTTAATATAGACACTATGTTACTATAGACACTATGTTACTATAGACACTATGTTATATAGACACTATGTTAATATAGACACTATGTTAATGTAGACACTATGTTACTATAGACACTATGTTAATATAGACACTATGTTAATATAGTTAATATAGACACTATGTTAATATAGACACTATGTTAATATAGACACTATGTTAATATAGACACTATGTTAATATAGACACTATGTTACTATAGACACTATGTTAATATAGACACTATGTTAATATAGACACTATGTTAATATAGACACTATGTTAATATAGACACTATGTTAATATAGACACTATGTTAATATAGACACTATGTTAATAATAGACACTATGTTAATATAGACACTATGTTAATATAGACACTATGTTAATATAGACACTATGTTAATATAGACACTATGTTACTATAGACACTATGTTAATATAGACACTATGTTAATATAGACACTATGTTACTATAGACACTATGTTACATATAGGTTAATATAGACACTATGTTAATATAGACACTATGTTAATATAGACACTAGGTTAATATAGACACTATGTTACTAATAGGTTAATATAGACACTATGTTAATTACACTATGTTAATATAGACACTATGTTTATAGACACTATGTTAATATAGACACTATGTTAATATAGACACTATGTTATATAGACACTATGTTACTAACTAGGTTAATATAGACACTATGTTAATATAGACACTATGTTATATAGACATAGGTTAATATAGACACTATGTTAATATAGACACTATGTTACTATAGACACTATGTTAATATAGACACTATGTTAATATAGACACTATGTTAATATAGACACTATGTTACTAATAGGTTAATATAGACACTATGTTAATATAGACACTATGTTACTATAGACACTATGTTACTAATAGGTTAATATAGACACTATGTTAATATAGACACTATGTTAATATAGACACTATGTTAATATAGACACTATGTTAATATAGACACTATGTTAATATAGACACTATGTTAATATAGACACTATGTTAATATAGACACTATGTTAATATAGACACTATGTTAATATATAGACACTATGTTACTATAGACACTATGTTACTATAGACACTATGTTAATATAGACACTATAGACACTATGTTACTATAGACACTATGTTACTATAGACACTATGTTAATATAGACACTATGTTAATATAGACACTATGTTAATATAGACACTATGTTAATATAGACACTATGTTAATATAGACACTATGTTAATATAGACACTATGTTAATATAGACACTATGTTAATATAGACACTATGTTACTATAGACACTATGTTACTATAGACACTATGTTAATATAGACACTATAGACACTATGTTACTATAGACACTATGTTAATATAGACACTATGTTAATATAGACACTATGTTAATATAGACACTATGTTAATATAGACACTATAGACACTATGTTACTATAGACACTATGTTAATATAGACACTAGGTTAATATAGACACTATGTTAATATAGACACTATGTTAATATAGACACTATGTTAATATAGACACTATGTTACAATAGACACTATGTTAATATAGACACTATGTTACTAATAGGTTAATATAGACACAATGTTAATATAGACACTATGTTAATATAGACACTATGTTAATAATAGACACTATGTTAATATAGACACTATGTTACTAATAGGTTAATATAGACACTATGTTAATAATAGACACTATGTTACTAATAGGTTAATATAGACACTATGTTACTAATAGGTTAATATAGACACTATGTTAATATAGACACTATGTTAATATAGACACTATGTTACTAATAGGTTAATATAGACACTATGTTACTAATAGGTTAATATAGACACTATGTTAATAGGTTAATATAGACACTATGTTAATATAGACACTATGTTAATATAGACACTATGTTAATATAGACACTATGTTACTAATAGGTTAATATAGACACTATGTTACTATAGACACTATGTTACTAATAGGTTAATATAGACACTATGTTAATATAGACACTATGTTACTATAGACACTATGTTACTAATAGGTTAATATAGACACTATGTTACTAATAGGTTAATATAGACACTATGTTACTAATAGGTTAATATAGACACTATGTTAATATAGACACTATGTTAATATAGACACTATGTTACTAATAGGTTAATATAGACACTATGTTAATATAGACACTATGTTAATATAGACACTATGTTACTAATAGGTTAATATAGACACTATGTTAATATAGACACTATGTTACTATAGACACTATGTTACTAATAGGTTAATATAGACACTATGTTAATATAGACACTATGTTAATATAGACACTATGTTAATATAGACACTATGTTAATATAGACACTATGTTAATATAGACACTAGGTTAATATAGACACTATGTTAATATAGACACTATGTTACTAATAGGTTAATATAGACACTATGTTAATATAGACACTATGTTACTAATAGGTTAATATAGACACTATGTTAATATAGACACTATGTTAATATAGACACTATGTTACTAATAGGTTAATATAGACACTATGTTACTAATAGGTTAATATAGACACTATGTTACTAATAGGTTAATATAGACACTATGTTAATATAGACACTATGTTAATATAGACACTATGTTAATATAGACACTATGTTACTAATAGGTTAATATAGACACTATGTTAATATAGACACTATGTTACTAATAGGTTAATATAGACACTATGTTACTAATAGGTTAATATAGACACTATGTTAATATAGACACTATGTTACTATATAGACACTATGTTAATATAGACACTATGTTAATATAGACACTATGTTAATATAGACACTATGTTAATATAGACACTATGTTAATATAGACACTATGTTACTATAGACACTATGTTACTATAGACACTATGTTAATATAGACACTATGTTAATATAGACACTATGTTAATATAGACACTATGTTAATATAGACACTATGTTACTAATAGGTTAATATAGACACTATGTTAATATAGACACTATGTTACTAATAGGTTAATATAGACACTATGTTACTAATAGGTTAATATAGACACTATGTTACTAATAGGTTAATATAGACACTATGTTAATATAGACACTATGTTACAAATAGGTTAATATAGACACTATGTTAATATAGACACTATGTTAATATAGACACTATGTTAATATAGACACTATGTTACTATAGACACTATGTTACTAATAGGTTAATATAGACACTATGTTACTATAGACACTATGTTAATATAGACACTATGTTAATATAGACACTATGTTAATATAGACACTATGTTAATATAGACACTATGTTAATATAGACACTATGTTAATATAGACACTATGTTAATATAGACACTATGTTAATATAGACACTATGTTAATATAGACACTATGTTAATATAGACACTATGTTACTATAGACACTATGTTAATATAGACACTATGTTAATATAGACACTATGTTAATATAGACACTATGTTAATATAGACACTATGTTAATATAGACACTATGTTAATATAGACACTATGTTAATATAGACACTATGTTACTATAGACACTATGTTAATATAGACACTATGTTAATATAGACACTATGTTAATATAGAAACTATGTTACTATAGACACTATGTTACTATAGACACTATGTTAATATAGACACTATGTTACTAATAGGTTAATATAGACACTATGTTAATATAGACACTATGTTACTAATAGGTTAATATAGACACTATGTTACTAATAGGTTAATATAGACACTATGTTAATATAGACACTATGTTAATATAGACACTATGTTACTATAGACACTATGTTAATATAGACACTATGTTAATATAGACACTATGTTACTATAGACACTATGTTACTAATAGGTTAATATAGACACTATGTTAATATAGACACTATGTTAATATAGACACTATGTTAATATAGACACTATGTTAATATAGACACTATGTTAATATAGACACTATGTTAATATAGACACTATGTTAATATAGACACTATGTTACTATAGACACTATGTTAATATAGACACTATGTTAATATAGACACTATGTTACTAATAGGTTAATATAGACACTATGTTACTAATAGGTTAATATAGACACTATGTTACTATAGACACTATGTTACTAATAGGTTAATATAGACACTATGTTAATATAGACACTATGTTACTATAGACACTATGTTACTAATAGGTTAATATAGACACTATGTTAATATAGACACTATGTTAATATAGACACTATGTTAATATAGACACTATGTTAATATAGACACTATGTTAATATAGACACTATGTTAATATAGACACTATGTTAATATAGACACTATGTTAATATAGACACTATGTTAATATAGACACTATGTTAATATAGACACTATGTTAATATAGACACTATGTTAATATAGACACTATGTTAATATAGACACTATGTTAATATAGACACTATGTTACTAATAGGTTAATATAGACACTATGTTAATATAGACTATGTTAATATAGACACTATGTTAATATAGACACTATGTTAATATAGACACTATGTTAATATAGACACTATGTTACTAATAGGTTAATATAGACACTATGTTAATATAGACACTATGTTAATATAGACACTATGTTAATATAGACACTATGTTAATATAGACACTATGTTAATATAGACACTATGTTAATATAGACACTATGTTACTAATAGGTTAATATAGACACTATGTTACTAATAGGTTAATATAGACACTATGTTAATATAGACACTATGTTAATATAGACACTATGTTAATATAGACACTATGTTAATATAGACACTATGTTAATATAGACACTATGTTACTAATAGGTTAATATAGACACTATGTTACTAATAGGTTAATATAGACACTATGTTAATATAGACACTATGTTAATATAGACACTATGTTAATATAGACACTATGTTAATATAGACACTATGTTAATAATAGACACTATGTTAATATAGACACTATGTTACTATAGGTTAATATAGACTATGTTACTAATAGGTTAATATAGACACTATGTTAATATAGACACTATGTTACTATAGACACTATGTTACAAATAGACACTATGTTACTATAGACACTAGGTTAATATAGACACTATGTTATTATAGACACTATGTTAATATAGACACTATGTTAATATAGACACTATGTTACTAATAGGTTAATATTGACACTATGTTACTAATAGGTTAATATAGACACTATGTTAATATAGACACTATGTTACTATAGACACTATGTTACTAATAGGTTAATATAGACACTATGTTAATATAGACACTATGTTACTATAGACACTATGTTACTAAGAGGTTAATATAGACACTATGTTAATATAGACACTATGTTACTAATAGGTTAATATAGACACTATGTTACTAATAGGTTAATATAGACACTATGTTACTAATAGGTTAATATAGACACTATGTTAATATAGACACTATGTTAATATAGACACTATGTTAATATAGACACTCTGTTACTAATAGGTTAATATAGACACTATGTTAATATAGACACTATGTTACTATAGACACTATGTTAATATAGACACTATGTTATATAGACACTATGTTAATATAGACACTATGTTAATATAGACACTATGTTACTATAGACACTATGTTAATATAGACACTATGTTACTATAGACACTATGTTAATATAGACACTATGTTACTATAGACACTATGTTACTATAGACACTATGTTAATATAGACACTATGTTACTATAGACACTATGTTACTATAGACACTATGTTACTATAGACACTATGTTACTATAGACACTATGTTAATATAGACACTATGTTAATATAGACACTATGTTAATATAGACACTATGTTACTATAGACACTATGTTACTATAGACACTATGTTACTATAGACACTATGTTACTAATAGACACTATGTTAATATAGACACTATGTTACTATAGACACTATGTTAATATAGACACTATGTTACTACACTATGTTAATATAGACACTATGTTATATAGACATAGTTAATATAGACACTATGTTACTATAGACACTATGTTACTATAGGTTAATATAGACACTATGTTACTAATAGGTTAAGATAGACACTATGTTAATATAGACACTATGTTAATATAGACACTATGTTAATATAGACACTATGTTAATTAGACACTATGTTAATATAGACACTATGTTACATATAGGTTAATATAGACACTATGTTAATATAGACACTATGTTAATATAGACACTATGTTAATATAGACACTATGTTACTATAGACACTATGTTACAAATAGGTTAATATAGACACTATGTTAATATAGACACTATGTTAATATAGACACTATGTTACAAATAGGTTAATATAGACACTATGTTAATATAGACACTATGTTAATATAGACACTATGTTAATATAGACACTATGTTAATATAGACACTATGTTACTAATAGGTTAATATAGACACTATGTTACTAATAGGTTAATATAGACACTATGTTAATATAGACACTATGTTAATATAGACACTATGTTACTAATAGGTTAATATAGACACTATGTTAATATAGACACTATGTTAATATAGACACTATGTTAATATAGACACTATGTTAATATAGACACTATGTTAATATAGACACTATGTTAATATAGACACTATGTTAATATAGACACTATGTTAATATAGACACTATGTTACTATAGACACTATGTTACTAATAGGTTAATATAGACACTATGTTACTAATAGGTTAATATAGACACTATGTTAATATAGACACTATGTTAATATAGACACTATGTTAATATAGACACTATGTTAATATAGACACTATGTTAATATAGACACTATGTTAATATAGACACTATGTTAATATAGACACTATGTTAATATAGACACTATGTTAATATAGACACTATGTTAATATAGACACTATGTTAATATAGACACTATGTTAATAATAGACACTATGTTACTAATAGGTTAATATAGACACTATGTTACTAATAGGTTAATATAGACACTATGTTAATATAGACACTATGTTAATATAGACACTATCTTACTAATAGGTTAATATAGACACTATGTTACTATAGGTTAATATAGACACTATGTTAATATAGACACTATGTTAATATAGATGTTAATATAGACACTATGTTACTAATAGGTTAATATAGACACTATGTTAATATAGACACTATGTTAATATAGACACTATGTTACTAATAGACACTATGTTAATATAGACACTATGTTACTAATATGTTAATATAGACACTATGTTAGGTTAATATAGACACTATGTTACACTATGTTAATATAGACACTATGTTACTATGTTAATATAGACACTATGTTAATATAGACACTATGTTAATATAGACACTATGTTACACTATAGACACTATGTTAATATAGACACTATGTTATATAGACACTATGTTAATATAGACACTATAGTTAATATAGACACTATGTTAATATAGACACTATGTTATATAGACACTATGTTACTATAGACACTATGTTACTAATAGTATAGACACTATAATATAGACACTATGTTACTATAGGTTAATATAGACACTATGTTACTATGTTAATATAGACACTATGTTACTATAGGTTAATATAGACACTATGTTACTATAATATAGACACTATGTTAATATAGACACTATGTTACTAGAACTATGTTAATATAGACACAATGTTAATATAGACACTATGTTAATATAGACACTATGTTAATAATAGACACTATGTTAATATAGACACTATGTTAATATAGACACTATGTTAATATAGACACTATGTTAATATAGACACTATGTTACTATAGACACTATGTTAATATAGACACTATGTTAATATAGACACTATGTTAATATAGACACTATGTTAATATAGACACTATGTTAATAATAGACACTATGTTAATATAGACACTATGTTAATATAGACACTATGTTAATATAGACACTATGTTAATATAGACACTATGTTAATATAGACACTATGTTAATATAGACACTATAGACACTATGTTAATATAGACACTATGTTACTATAGACACTATGTTAATATAGACACTATGTTACAAATAGGTTAATATAGACACTATGTTAATATAGACACTATGTTAATATAGACACTATGTTAATATAGACACTATGTTACTATAGACACTATGTTAATATAGACACTATGTTACTAATAGGTTAATATAGACACTATGTTAATATAGACACTATGTTAATATAGACACTATGTTAATATAGACACTATGTTAATATAGACACTATGTTAATATAGACACTATGTTAATATAGACACTATGTTAATATAGACACTATGTTACTAATAGGTTAATATAGACACTATGTTAATAATAGACACTATGTTAATAATAGACACTATGTTAATATAGACACTATGTTACTAATAGGTTAATATAGACACTAGGTTACTAATAGGTTAATATAGACACTATGTTAATATAGACACTATGTTAATATAGACACTATGTTACTAATAGGTTAATATTGACACTATGTTACTAATAGGTTAATATAGACACTATGTTACCATAGACACTATGTTAATACAGACACTAAGTTAATATAGACACTATGTTACTAATAGGTTAATATAGACACTATGTTAATATAGACACTATGTTAATATAGACACTATGTTACTAATAGGTTAATATAGACACTATGTTACTAATAGGTTAATATAGACACTATGTTACTAATAGGTTAATATAGACACTATGTTAATATAGACACTATGTTAATATAGACACTATGTTAATATAGACACTATGTTAATAATAGACACTATGTTAATATAGACACTATGTTAATATAGACACTATGTTAATATAGACACTATGTTAATATAGACACTATGTTACTATAGACACTATGTTAATATAGACACTATGTTACTAATAGGTTAATATAGACACTATGTTAATATAGACACTATGTTACTAATAGGTTAATATAGACACTATGTTACTAATAGGTTAATAATGACACTATGTTACTAAAGACACTACGAGGGAGGGTGGATGGACGTGTGAGGTGATATATTTTTAGAGAACTCTTCCTCTAACCCGAATTCTAACCTAATTAACCTAATTCTCTTAACCTTTTACTTAAATTAACCTTTTACGTTAATGTTTACCCTGACCTTTGTCGTCAGTCCTCCTAACCACCAATGTCAATTCTCCTTATTTGTTACCAAGCGAAAAAGCAACCGGGTTTCAGAGTAAAACATATAATATTAGATATCCACTAAGATGTATAGGTTAGGTCAACCAATTCCTATGCTTTTGTCCGACCGCTATTGCATTCATAAGGTAACCTAGGGTAACATTATGTATGATACTAAATGGAGGGCACAGATTTACCTTCCAAATCTTACGAATTACCCTGAGGCCAGGTTGGTGCGTGTGTGCGTGAGTGTGTGTGTGCGTGAAGGTGTCTGTGCGTGAATGTGTGTGTGCGTGTGTGTGTGTGCGTGAATGTGTGTGTGTGCGTGTGTGTGTGTGTGTGTGCGTGTGTGTGTGTGTGTGTGCGTGAATGTGTGTGGTGCGTGCGCGCCCACGCTGCTGCTTGTCTAATCGACACACAGCAGATGGGAACTGTCTTGATGATGGTTGTTATGGAAACAAAGTGGGCGGGTTGCCATGGCTTTGCCACCACAGATGTGCACAGTAGTAAAACTGTGATCACAGTACGGCAGCCCAGAAGGGACAGAAGGCCAGGGTTTTATTAAGGTACAACAGAATAGTATTAGCTACAGTTTCACAGTACAGCAGCCCAGAAGGGACAGAAGGCCAGGGTTTTATTAAGGTACAACAGAATAGTTTTTAGCTACAGTATCACAACAAGATAACAACTCATTGTTGAACTGTTTTGAATTAAATCACACGAGAGAAACGCTCTGTCCCCAATGGCACCCTATTCCCTATATAGTGCACTACATTTGAGTCCTATGTTTCCTGGCGCAAAAGTAGGCCTCCAGGAAGTATTTGTCCACATTGTTACAGCCTGAATTTAAAAGGGATTACATTTAGATTTGTTAGTCACCAGCCTACACACAATACCCCATAACGTCAAAGTGGAATTATGTTTTTTTATACAAATTAATTCTAAATGAAAAGCTGAAATGTCTTCAGTCAATTAGTGTTCAGAAGTAAGAATGTGCTTAACAGGTCACGTAATAAGTTGCATGGACTCACCCTTTGTGTTTAACATGATTTCTGAATGACTACCTCATCTCTGTACCCGACACGTACAATTATCTGTAAGGTCCCTCAATTTCAAACACAGATTCAACCGCAAAGACCAGGGAGGTTTTCCAATGGTTTGAATGATACCCATTGTAGATGGGCACATCTGTAAACACTGCCAAAAGTGATTCTAACATGTTTTGAGTCAAATTATATTTTCTCTTCCACTTTGACATTAGAGTTGTTGTGACAAAAACAATGACAATTATAACAAAATATGGGAAAATCTTGGCCTGTGAACACTTTCAGATTTTATTTTTGCAGGGTGCCAATTCAGACGCAGTCAAGAGATGAAAGAGGAAAGGGCTAAAAGTTGGCAGTAGTTTTAGGATATGTTTGGTAACATTAGTACAGAGTAAAAGGTTACAGACTGGCAGTAGTGTTAGGATATGTAGTAGTACAGTCTGATAGAGATGACTAGGAACTGGGAAGCCTTTAGTATCTTCATATTGTAAGTGTTCATATCTTCTGGCTAAGAGCACAAGTTCCTCTGTGGAGATGGGAGAACCTTCCAGAAGGGCAACTTGGAGTTTGCCAAAATACACCTAAAGACTCAGACTATGAGAAGAGAAAACAGATTATCTGGACTGATGAAACCAAGATTGAACTCTTTGGCCTGAAAGCTAAGCATCACGGCTGAAGGAAACCTGGCACCATCCCTACGGTGAAGCATGGTGGTGGCAGCATCATGCTGAGGGGATGTTTTTCAGCAGCAGGGACTGGGAGACTAGTGAGGATCGAGAGAAAGATGAACGGAGCAAAGTACAGAGAGGTCCTTGATGAAAACCTGCTCCAGAGCGCTCAGGACCTCAGACTGGGGCGAAGGTTCACCTTCCAACAGGACAACAACCCTAAGCACACAGCCAAGACAATGCAGGAATGGTTTCGGGACAAGTCTCTGAATGTCCTTGAGTGGCCCAGCCAGAGCCCGGACTTGAACCCGATCGAACATCTCTGGAGAGACCTGAAAATAGCTGTGCAGCAACGCTCCCCATCCAACTTGAAAGAGCCTGAGAGGATCTGCAGAGAAGAATGGGAGAAACTCCACAAATTCAGGTGTGCCAAGCTTGTAGCATCATTCCCAAGAAGACTTGAGGCTGTAATCATTCGTCCTCCTCCTCTACCCTGTAACTATTCCCCAGGTCGTTGCTGTAAATGAGAATGTGTTCTCAGTCAACTTACCTGGTAAAATAACTAATAAATAAAAAATAAATAAATAAAAATGAATGCCAAAGGTGCTTCAACAAAGTACTGAGTAAAGGGTCTGAATACTTATGTACAGTATATGTGATATTTAACTTTTTTATTCGTAATACATTTCGAAAAACTGTTTTTTGCTTTGTCATTATGGGGTTTTGTGTGTAGCTTGATGAGGACATTTAAAAAAAAAATCCATTTTAGAATAAGCCTGTAATGTAACCAAATGTTTTTTTAAAAAGTCTAGGGTCTGAATACTTTCTTAATGCTACACATCTATACATGTTTTTACTTTTTCAATATATGTATAAAAAAAGGGACAAGTCCATCCAATAAATTTTACAACTTTATGAATGAACATATTAGACCCACTGAATACAGGCTAAGCACAAACTGCCAACTTGTGTGAATAATGCGACGCATTTAACAAGGTGTGTGAATAATGCGACTCATTTAACAAGGTGTGTGACACATGTGAACGCATGAACGTGGAGGTGTTCATTCAAAAAGGTTTCTTAGGCACTCAGTTACACATTAGATGACTTGCTGAGAGTTTAGGCTCCATTTAGTCCACTTTTCACCCCTCATAAACGTGTGTGTTTTAACCCTTTCATACAGAACCAAAAACACTCACTTTGCCACCACCACAGGAGCTGCTATATTACCCAAACCTGGCATCCCAACAATGTTAGTAGCCACTCAATGTTAGTGGTGGCTGTTTAACAGTCTATATTACCCAAACCTGGCATCCCAACAATGTTAGCAGCCACTCAATGTTAGTGGTGGCTGTTTAACAGTCTATATTACCCAAACCTGGCATCCCAACAGGCCTGCGCCCTCTGTCACTTGCTCTCAACAAACACGTAAAGAACAAAATACAGTATTATTGTACACACTGTTCTTGGTGTAATACACTACCTGCTGAGATGGTGAGTCGGCAGCAGGAACTGCAGGAAGGACAGTGAGACGTTTGGCTCGACTGTAGTAGGGATTGATTGAAGCTCAATGTTAAATTCAAATCTCCCGTCTACCGTCGTCAATGTCGATGAAACTTCACACATCAACTTGATTGAAGGTACACAACACACTCCCCGCTTTCTCTTCATGAGCCGGCTGGTCATTACCGAGAACCACCAGATTCTTAACAGGGTCATTAGCATTAGGAAGAAAAAAGAACATTTTCATGCCCAGACTTAGACTCAATATCTAGGCTTCGGATAACGACAAGAATACAGTGTCTTTAAAGTGACCATTAGGCCACCTTTCAGACTGAATACACTGCCTGCTGAGATGTATCCAATACATTTCATCAAAACTGTTGTCCCTAGAAACTGATTCACTTTGAGATATCAGCTGATGTAAGAAGGGCTATATAAATACATTTGATTTGATTTGATAGGTAACATCATTGTTTAGTCATATAGAGTCATCTAGGCTGAGAGGGAACATCAGTGTTTAGTCATATAGAGTCATCTAGGCTGAGAGGGAACATCAGTGTTTAGTCATATAGAGTCATCTAGGCTGAGAGGTAGCATCAGTGTTTAGTCATATAGAGTCATCTAGGCTGAGAGGGAACATCAGTGTTTAGTCATATAGAGTCATCTAGGCTGAGAGGTAACATCAGTGTTTAGTCATATAGAGTCATCTAGGCTGAGAGGTAACATCAGTGTTTAGTCATATAGAGTCATCTAGGCTGAGAGGTAACATCAGTGTTTAGTCATATAGAGTCATCTAGGCTGAGAGGTAACATCAGTGTTTAGTCATATAGAGTCATCTAGGCTGAGAGGTAACATCAGTGTTTAGTCATATAGAGTCATCTAGGCTTAGGTAACATCAGTGTTTAGTCATATAGTCATCTAGGCTGAGAGGGAACATCAGTATTTAGTCATATAGAGTCATCTAGGCTGAGAGGTAACATCAGTATTTAGTCATATATCTAGGCTGAGAGGTAACATCAGTATTTAGTCATCTAGGCTGTAGGTAACATCAGTATTTAGGAGTCATCTAGGCTGAGAGGTACATCAGTATTTAGTCATATAGAGTCATCTAGGCTGAGAGGTAGCATAACATCAGTATTTAGTCATCTAGGCTGAGAGGTAACATCAGTATTTAGTCATTAGAGTCATCTAGGCTGAGAGGTAGCATCAGTATTTAGTCATCTAGGCTGAGAGGTAACATTAGAGTCATCTAGGCTGAGGAGGTCATCTAGGCTGAGAGGTAGCATCAGTATTTAGTCATATAGAGTCATCTAGGCTGAGAGGTAACATTAGTATTTAGTCATCTAGGCAGTATTTGAGTCATCTAGGCTAACATTAGTGTTTAGTCATATAGAGTCATCTAGGCTGAGAGGGAACATCAGTATTTAGTCATATAGAGTCATCTAGGCTGAGAGGGAACATCAGTGTTTAGTCATATAGAGTCATCTAGGCTGAGAGGGAACATCAGTGTTTAGTCATATAGGGTCCTAGGGTATTGAGAGGGAACATCAGTGTTTAGTCATATAGGGTCGTAGGGTATTGAGAGGTAACATCAGTCTTTAGTCATATAGGCTCGTAGGGTATTGAGAGGGAACATCAGTGTTTAGTCATATAGGGTCGTAGGGTATTGAGAGGTAACATCAGTGTTTAGTCATATAGGGTCGTAGGGTATTGAGAGGTAACGTCAGTGTTTAGTCATATAGGGTCGTAGGGTATTGAGAGGTAACATCAGTGTTTAGTCATATAGGCTGAGAGGGAACATCAGTGTTTAGTCATATAGGCTGAGAGGTAACATCAGTGTTTATCAGGGTCGTAGGGTATTGAGAGGGAACAAGTGTTTTTCCTTTCAGTTTTCAGTCAATGACTGCTTCTCACTTAAACATCAGTTTTTTTTTTCTAATTGCCATGGTTTTTAACATCAGGTGATTAGTCAAAAAGTATAGAGGGAACATCAGTGCAGTCATAAGGCACAAGGGGGTGTGATATATGGCCCATACACCACGGCCAAGAGCTGTTCTTAGGCACAGCAATATACCACAAACCCCCGAGGTGCCTTATTGCTATTATAAACTGGTTACCAACGTAATTAGAGCAGTACAAATAAATGTCTTGTCATATCCATGGTATACGGTCTGATATACCACGGCTGTCAGCCAATCAGCATTCAGGGCTCCAAACCACCCAGTTTATAATACAATTTAACACAACAATAAAAAAAGGGAGAAAGAAAGGTCTGCTGGGGGATTCTCTCTGTGCGTCAACGGGAATGTTGGTTAGGAAAGAGAGAAACATTTAGAACATTGTTTATTGTCCTTGCAAAAGTCTAAATTGCACATTTAACACTTCCCTGAAACGGGAGCAAGAAAGGACTCTCTCATATGTTTCTTTTTAATTTGGAGTGCAGTTCTATTCATTCTACATCTATACTAGTGCTACATTTCTATACTGGGTGCTACATTTCCCTTTTTATTTTGCGGGTTTCAAGGCATTTACTCATTCATCGTCAGCATGAAGACAGTGTGGCTTGTCGGGCGTTCGTGTTTCCACTGTTTGGAGAAATGCATTCGATTTATAACTGGGCTTAGACAGGTGCTCTGTCAGATAGCAAAGTGGGTTCAAAACCAAAGTAATGTAATTATTAATTTGCATCATGAAGTGAAGGGCCACTGCCCGGTGTACCCCGGGCCAGATTAATCAAACCCCCTCTCTGCTTGCTTATTAAGTTGTTCGCTATGCTGTGTGCTGTCAAAAGAAAAAATGACATCCCCGCTAACTTGGTTAGATACGCGATTATCATGTGTCTGTTTTCAACAGATCAACTGTTTTAAAACTATTGTATTTTTTTAACAAAAGCAAGATAAATAAACGTTCAATTAGTAATGAACCAAATCGTTTTGGAATGAACACCAGTTCACACCAACACCAGCTTCCTGTCCAACACCAGCTTCCTGTCCAACACCAGCGTCCTGTCCAACACCAGCTTCCTGTCCAACACCAGCTTCCTGTCCAACACCAGCTTCCTGTCCAACACCAGCTTCCTGTCCAACACCAGCTTCCTGTCCAACAGGCCTGTGCTGTAAAACCAGCGTCCTGTCCAACACCAGCTTCCTGTCCAACACCAGCTTCCTGTCCAACACCAGCTTCCTGTCCAACACCAGCTTCCTGTCCAACACCATGTCCTGTCCAACACCAGCGTCCTGTCCAACACCAGCTTCCTGTCCAACACCAGCTTCCTGTCCAACACCAGCTTCCTGTCCAACACCAGCTTCCTGTCCAACACCAGCTTCCTGTCCAACACCAGCTTCCTGTCCAACACAGGCTTCCTGTCCAACACCAGTTCACACCAACACCAGCTTCCTGTCCAACACCAGCTTCCTGTCCAACACCAGCGTCCTGTCCAACACCAGCTTCCTGTCCAACACCAGCTTCCTGTCCAACACCAGCTTCCTGTCCAACACCAGCTTCCTGTCCAACACAGGCTTCCTGTCCAGCATTCAGGGCTCCAAACACCAGTTCACACCAACACCAGCTTCGTGTCCAACACCAGCTTCCTGTCCAACACCAGCTTCCTGTCCAACACCAGCTTCCTGTCCAACACCAGCTTCCTGTCCAACACCAGTTCACACCAACACCAGCTTCCTGTCCAACACCAGCTTCCTGTCCAACACCAGTTCACACCAACACCAGCTTCCTGTCCAACACCAGCTTCCTGTCCAACACCAGCTTCCTGTCCAACACCAGTTCACACCAACACCAGCTTCCTGTCCAACACCAGTTCACACCAACACCAGCTTCCTGTCCAACACCAGCTTCCTGTCCAACACCAGCGTCCTGTCCAACACCAGCTTCCTGTCCAACACCAGCTTCCTGTCCAACACCAGCTTCCTGTCCAACACCAGCTTCCTGTCCAACACAGGCTTCCTGTCCAACACCAGTTCACACCAACACCAGCTTCCTGTCCAACACCAGCTTCCTGTCCAACACCAGCGTCCTGTCCAACACCAGCTTCCTGTCCAACACCAGCTTCCTGTCCAACACCAGCTTCCTGTCCAACACCAGCTTCCTGTCCAACACAGGCTTCCTGTCCAACACCAGTTCACACCAACACCAGCTCTCTGTCCAACACCAGCTTCCTGTCCAACACCATCTTCCTGTCCAACACCAGCTTCCTGTCCAACACCAGCTTCCTGTCCAACACCAGTTCACACCAACACCAGCTTCCTGTCCAACACCAGCTTCCTGTCCAACACCAGTTCACACCAACACCAGCTTCCTGTCCAACACCAGCTTCCTGTCCAACACCAGCTTCCTGTCCAACACCAGTTCACACCAACACCAGCTTCCTGTCCAACACCAGTTCACACCAACACCAGCTTCCTGTCCAACACCAGCTTCCTGTCCAACACCAGCTTCCTGTCCAACACCAGCTTCCTGTCCATCACCAGCTTCCTGTCCAACACCAGTTCACACCAACACCAGCTTCCTGTCCAACACCAGCTTCCTGTCCAACACCAGTTCACACCAACACCAGCTTCCTGTCCAACACCAGCTTCCTGTCCAACACCAGCTTCCTGTCCAACACCAGCTTCCTGTCCAACACTAGCTTCCTGTCCAACACCAGTTCACACCAACACCAGCTTCCAGACCAACACCAGCTTCCTGTCCAACACCAGCTTCCTGTCCAACACCAGCTTCCTGTCCAACACCAGTTCACACCAACACCAGCTTCCTGTCCAACACCAGCTTCCTGTCCAACACCAGCTTCCTGTCAAACACCAGCTTCCTGTCCAACACCAGCTTCACACCAACAGCAGCTTCCTGTCCAACACCAGCTTCCTGTCCAACACCAGCTTCCTGTCCAACACCAGCTTCCTGTCCAACACCAGTTCACACCAACACCAGCTTCCTGTCCAACACCAGCTTCCTGTCGAACACCAGCTTCCTGTCCAACACCAGCTTCCTGTCCAACACCAGCTTCCTGTCCAACACCAGCTTCCAGACCAACACCAGCTTCCTGTCCAACACCAGCTTCCTGTCCAACACCAGCTTCCTGTCCAACACCAGCTTCCTGTCCAACACCAGCTTCCAGACCAACACAGGCTTCCTGTCCAACACCAGCTTCCTGTCCAACACCAGCTTCCTGTCCAACACCAGCTTCCTGTCCAACACCAGTTCACACCAACAGCAGCTTCCTGTCCAACACCAGCATTCTGTCCAACACCAGCTTCCTGTCCAACACCAGCTTCCTGTACAACACCAGCTTCCTGTCCAACACCAGCTTCCTGTCCAACACCAGCTTCCTGTCCAACAACAGCTTCCTGTCCAACACCAGCTTCCTGTCCAACACCAGCTTCCTGTCCAACACCAGTTCACACCAACACCAGCTTCCTGTCCAACACCAGCTTCCAGACCAACACCAGCTTCCTGTCCAACACCAGCTTCCTGTCCAACACCAGCTTCCTGTCCAACACCAGCTTCCTGTCACCAGCTTCCTGTCCAACACCAGCTTCCTGTCCAACACCAGTTCACACCAACACCAGCTTCCTGTCCAACACCAGCTTCCTGTCCAACACCAGCTTCCTGTCCAACACCAGCTTCCTGTCCAACACCAGTTCACACCAACACCAGCTTCCTGTCCAACACCAGCTTCCTGTCCAACACCAGTTCACACCAACACCAGCTTCCTGTCCAACACCAGCTTCCTGTCCAACACCAGCTTCCTGTCCAACACCAGCTTCCTGTCCAACACCAGTTCACACCAACACCAGCTTCCTGTCCAACACCAGTTCACACCAACACCAGCTTCCTGTCCAACACCAGCTTCCTGTCCAACACCAGCTTCCTGTCCAACACTAGCTTCCTGTCCAACACCAGTTCACACCAACACCAGCTTCCAGACCAACACCAGCTTCCTGTCCAACACCAGCTTCCTGTCCAACACCAGCTTAATGTCCAACACCAGTTCACACCAACACCAGCTTCAGAATCTGTCCAACACCAGCTTCCGAGGCGCAGGAGTCGTCTCTAGGGTTTGTTGATGTCCTCATACCACTGGTCCAACACCAGCTTCCTGTCAACACCAGCTTCCTGTCAACACCAGCTTCCTGTCCAACACCAGCTTCCAGACCAACACCAGCTTCCTGTCCAACACCAGCTTCCTGACCAACACCAGCTTCCTGTCCAACACCAGCTTCCAGACCAACACCAGCTTTCTGTCCCAACACCAGCTTCCTGTCCAACACCAGCTTCCTGTCCAACACCAGCTTCCTGTCCAACACCAGTTCACACCAACAGCAGACCTGTCCAACACCAGCTTCCTGTCCAACACCAGCTTCCTGTCCAACACCAGCTTCCTGTCCAACACCAGTTCACACCAACACCAGCTTCCTGTCCAACACCAGCTTCCTGTCCAACACCAGCTTCCTGTCCAACACCAACTTCCAGACCAACACCAGCTTCCTGTCCAACACCAGCTTCCTGTCCAACACCAGCTTCCTGTCCAACACCAGCTTCCTGACCAACACCAGCTTCCTGTCCAACACCAGCTTCCTGTCTTCCTGTCAAACCCCAACACCAGCTTCCTAGTCCAACACCAGCTTCCTGTCAGGGGCAGAACCAGATTTTCACCTTGACCAACACCAGCTTCCTGTCCAACACCAGCTTCCTGTCCAACACCAGCTTCCTGTCCATTTCAATGGTCTTTTCGATGGACAGTTCAATGCTTTAACAACAGGTTTGACAGTGTAGTGGTTAGAGTGGATCTGAAGATCGTAGGTTTGCCTCCCGGAGGATACATTTTTTACCTTTTCACCGCCCTTTGCCGACACACACACACACACACACACACACACACACACACACACACACACACACGCTCATTTTAATTTATTAGGTGGCTCTTTAAAATAGCCTTTGGGTTCGTGGAGTGGCATGCAAGTGGCATTGAGTGTGGTGGTACTACTGCTTGCGTCATGCCAGAACGGTGGAGAGACCAGCGGAGGGAGTCAGCTCTCAGAGTCATTGCCCTAATCCTTTTGAGATGCACGCCATCCCTACGGTACTGCCGTAGGGACACAGTACTTTATGGCAGAGTGGTGGATTGTGGGAAATGCGCCTGTCTCACGGAGAAATGCAAACACCAGCTGGTTGCGAGCGCAGGGTCGTCTCTACGGGTTTGTTGATGTCCTCATACCACTGGAACATCCAAGTCTTCCGCTGCGTGACGTCGGAGTAGACAACGGGAACATTCGGACGTCTACCTCTAAATTAGCTCTCGTCTGACGAACCCAGGGCTGTCCCCTTTGTGTGTCCCAAGTCTGACAGTCCCAGGGCTGTCCCCTTGTGTGTCCCAAGTCTGACAATCCCAGGGCTGTCTCCTTTGTGTGTCCCAAGTCATTTCCACCCAGGTGGATGACTATGATGTCAGGGGGGAGCAGCATCACAGTCCCTCTGCTAGAGCAGAAGAACATGGAACAGTTTTGCCCTACTTCATTCTCCGCTCTCTGAGCCACCTCTGACAGAAGGGAGAGGTTGTGATGCTTCCCTGTTTCTCTAAAGAGTGGAAACACAAACACCCAACAGTCTTCAAGCTAATCTGTTTAATACTGACATACGCTCAAACCCACTTGTTTTGCAAACATGATCCTGTTAAATTTGACCTTTATTTAACCAGACAAGTCAGTTAAGAACAATTTCTTCTTTTCAATGACAGCCTAGGAACAGTGGGTTAACTGCCTGTTCAGGGGCAGAATGACAGATTTTCACCTTGTCAACTCTGGGATTTGAACTTGCAACCTACCGGTTACTAGTCCAACACTCTAACCACTAGGCTATTGCTGTGCTGATCGATGGACAGTTCATGCTCTCTGTCAATTATATATGTAGCTTAAAGTCATGTTTCAATTTGTATTTATTTAATTGCAGTAAAAATGGTGACACTACAATACAACACACTACAATAGGCCTTTATCTAAAAATACATACAGCCTAATGAGAAAGATACAGGATTTTAATAGCAGGACGCTGTAATGTCCATTATGCCTCTGAAGAGTATGAATGAGGCTGTTTGAGAAGGTTTGTAACCTAAGCAACCTGCAAACACATTGTTTGAAGTACAATAGACCAACTGTAGAAAGTTGAAAGGTCACTCGGGCTCTGGCTCAGCGGTCTAAAGGCATTGTTACCTAAGTGCTTGAGCGGTCACTATAGACAACCTGGTTTGATTCCAGGCTGTTTCACAACCAGCTGTGATTGGGAATCACATAGGGCGGAGCCCAAGTATCCCAGCGTCGTCAGGGTTTGGCTGGTGTAGACAGTCGTTGTAAATAAGAACTTGTTCTTAGCTGACTTGCCAACCTCTTAAGGATTGGACCCTTTTTTTAAATGAGCCTAAAATGACATATCCAAAACTAACTGCCTGTAGCTCAGGACCTACAAGGACATACCCAAAACTAACTGTCTGTAGCTCAGGACCTACAAGGACATACTCAAAACTAACTGTCTGTAGCTCAGGACCTACAAGGACATACTCAAAACTAACTGTCTGTAGCTCAGGACCTACAAGGACATACTCAAAACTAACTGCCTGTAGCTCAGGACCTAAAATGACATACTCAAAACTAACTGTCTGTAGCTCAGGACCTACAATGACATACCCAAAACTAACTGTCTAGCTCAGCTCAGGACCTACAAGGACATACTCAAAACTAGCTGCCTGTAGCTCAGGACCTACAAGGACATACTCAAAACTAACTGCCTGTAGCTCAGGACCTACAAGGACATACCAAAACTAACTGTCAAAACTAACTGTCTGTAGCTCAGGACCTACAAGGACATACTCAAAACTAACTGTCTGTAGCTCAGGACCTAAAATGACATACCCAAAACTAACTGTCTGTAGCTCAGGACCTAAAAGGACATACCCAAAACTAGCTGTCTGTAGCTCAGGACCTACAAGGACATACCCAAAACTAGCTGCCTGTAGCTCAGGACCTACAAGGACATACTCAAAACTAGCTGCCTGTAGCTCAGGACCTACAAGGACATACTCAAAACTAACTGTCTGTAGCTCAGGACCTACAAGGACATACCCAAAACTAACTGTCTGTAGCTCAGGACCTAAAATGACATACTCAAAACTAACTGCCTGTAGCTCAGGACCTAAAATGACATACCCAAAACTAACTGTCTGTAGCTCAGGACCTACAAGGACATACTCAAAACTAGCTGCCTGTAGCTCAGGACCTACAAGGACATACTCAAAACTAACTGCCTGTAGCTCAGGACCTACAAGGACATACCCAAAACTAACTGTCTGTAGCTCAGGACCTAAAATGACATACTCAAAACTAACTGCCTGTAGCTCAGGACCTAAAATGACATACCCAAAACTAGCTGTCTGTAGCTCAGGACCTAAAATGACATACTCAAAACTAACTGCCTGTAGCTCAGGACCTAAAATGACATACCCAAAACTAGCTGTCTGTAGCTCAGGACCTACAAGGACATACCCAAAACTAACTGTCTGTAGCTCAGGACCTACAAGGACATACCCAAAACTAACTGTCTGTAGCAGCTCAGGACCTAAAATGACATACCCAAAACTAACTGTCTGTAGCTCAGGACCTACAAGGACATACTCAAAACTAAGCTGCCTGTAGCTCAGGACCTACAAGGACATACTCAAAACTAACTGCCTGTAGCTCAGGACCTACAAGGACATACCCAAAACTAACTGTCTGTAGCTCAGGACCTAAAATGACATACCCAAAACTAGCTGTCTGTAGCTCAGGACCTACAAGGACATACCCAAAACTAACTGCCTGTAGCTCAGGACCTACAAGGACATACTCAAAACTAACTGTCTGTAGCTCAGGACCTACAAGGACATACCCAAAACTAACTGCCTGTAGCTCAGGACCTACAAGGACATACTCAAAACTAACTGTCTGTAGCTCAGGACCTAAAATGACATACCCAAAACTAACTGCCTGTAGCTCAGGACCTAAAATGACATACCCAAAACTAACTGTCTGTAGCTCAGGACCTACAAGGACATACCCAAAACTAACTGTCTGTAGCTCAGGACCTACAAGGACATACCCAAAACTAACTGTCTGTAGCTCAGGACCTAAAATGACATACTCAAAACTTACTGCCTGTAGCTCAGGACCTAAAATGACATACCCAAAACTAGCTGTCTGTAGCTCAGGACCTAAAATGACATACCCAAAACTAACTGCCTGTAGCTCAGGACCTGAAGCAAGGATATGCATAATCTTGGTACCATTTGAAAGGAATCGTTTTGAAGTTTGTGGAAATGTGAAATTAATGTAGGATAATATAACACATTAGATCTGGTAAACATGCGTTAACATTTTTTTTGTTTTGTTCCATCGTCTTTGAAATGCAAGAGAAAGGCCATCACACCACTTAGGAGTCTAGGCACAATTTGGATTTTGGCCACTAGATGGCAGTAGTGCATTTGTAAAGTTTTAGACTGATCCAATAAATACTAAAAAAGATTAATATTCATGAAATCACAAGTGCAATATTGCAAAACACAGCTTAGCCTTTTGTTAATCCACCTGTCGTCTCAGATTTTGAAATGATGCTTTACAGCGAAAGCAATCCAAAGTTTATAGCATAGCATAACATCATGTACACTTAGCTTCAGGAAGCTTGGTCCCGAAAATCAGAAAAGCAATCAAATTAATTGTTTACCTTTGATGATCTTCGGATGTTTTCACTCACGAGACTCCCAGTCAAACAACAAATGTTCCTTTTGTTCCATAAAGATTATTTTTATACCCAAAATACCAACGTTTGTTTGTCACGTTATGTTCAGAAATCCACAGGAAAGAGCGGTCACGACAACGCAGACGTATATTCCAAATAATATCCATAATGTCCACAGAAACATGTCAAACATTTTTTATAATTAATCCTCATGTTGTTTTTAAAATATATATTCGATAATATATCAAACAAGTGTGTAGATTTTTCTACAGGAGGAACAATGGCCGTTTTACTCAGTTGTGCAAAAACTCACTCTGAGAGCCCCCACCTATCCACTGTTGACACCTTAGGGAAGCCATAGAAAAATGAATCTGGTTGATATCCCTTTAAATGGAGGATAGGCTTGCATAGGAACAGAGAGGTTTCAAAATAAGAGGCACTTCCTGATTGGATTTTCCTCAGGCTGCAATATCAGTTATGTTATACTCACAGACAATATTTTTTACAGTTTTGGAAACTTTAGAGTGTTTTCTATCCTAATCTGACAATTATATGCATATTATAGTTTCTGGGGCTGAGAAATAGGCCGTTTCAAATGGGTACGTTTTTTAGCCAAAAACGAAAATACTGCCACCTACACCCAAAAGGTTAATAATAATTTAAGCTTTCTGCCCATATACGACTTGTCAATGTCCTGGGAAATGTTATTGTTACTTACAATATCATGCTAATCACATTAGCGCACGTTAGCTCAACTGTCCCGCGGAGGGACACCGATCCCATAGAAGTTAACTTCTTGGATATAGGGGGCGCTCTTTTAATTTATGGATAAAAAAACGTTCCCGTTTTAAACAAGATATTTTGTCACGAAAAGATGCTCGACTATGCATATAATTGACAGCTTTGGAAAGAAAACACTCTGACGTTTCCAAAACTGCAAAGATATTGTCTGTGAGTGCCACAGAACTGATGCTACAGGCGAAACCAAGATGAAATTTCATACAGGAAGTGCCCCAGATTTTGAATGCGCTGTATTCCAATGTCTCCTTATATGGCTGTGTATGGGTCACGAATGAGCTTAGACTTTCTGTCGTTTCCCCAAGGTGTCGACAGCATTGTGACGTATTTGTAGGCAAATCATTGGAAGATTGACCTTAAGAGACTACATCTACCAGGTGGCCGCTTTGTGTCCTCCGTTGCAATTATTGCGTAATCTCCAGCTGCGTGTATTTTTAGTTTGCTTCGAGGAGAAACACAGCTGCCACGAATGATTTATCATCGAATAGATATGTGAAAAACACCTTGAGGATTGACTCTAAACAACGTTTGCCATGTTTCTGTCGATATTATGGAGTTAAAACCTGTTAAGCCTACCCCCTACTTTTTCGAACATTCTGTTAAAAATCGCGCAACATTTCAGCGTCCTGCTACTCATGCCAGGAATATAGTATATGCATATGATTAGTATGTGTGGATAGAAAACACTCTCACGTTTCTAAAACTGGTTAAATCACAGCTGTGACTATAACAGAGCGTGTGTTTCATCGAAAGGCGCAAGAAAAACTGATCACTGAAAACTGGAAAATATGTCAATGCGCCACTTGCATGTATTGTTTAAGGGACACCAAATTAAATGGGGCTGAGATTGCAAGTCCTACAGCTTCCATACGATGTCGCCAGTCTTGTCAATTGCCTGGACGTTGTTTCTTGGTCAAACGAAGAAGAGAGACCACTTTCCATCCGGTCTCCGACAGGAAGTTTTGGAAGAGAGATTTCCGAACATGATTTGAAATCGTGGAGCTATTGAATACAGATCGCCCCGTGATCTATTTGATAGATTATTAACGTTTACTAATACCTAAAGTTGGATTACAAAAAGTATTTCGAAGTGTTTTGTGAAAGTTTATCGTCGACTTTTTTAATTTTAAAAAATGACGTTGCGTTTTGAAACTGTGTTTTTTTCTGAATCACACAGTTTCCATAGATGGATATTTTGGGTATATATGGACCGATTTAATCTGAAAAAAAGAGCCAATAGTGATGTTTATGGGACATATAGGAGTGCCAACAAAGAAGCTCGTCAAAGGTAATGAATGTTTTATATTTTATTTTTATTTCTGCTATTTGTGTAGCGCCGGCTACGCTAATTCTTTTGTTTACTTTTTTTGTTTTGTTTACTTCAGGTATTTCGGGGTGTTGCATGCTATCAGATAATAGCTTCTCATGCTTTCGCCGAAAAGCATTTTAATAATCTGACTTGTTGGCTAGATTTACAACGAGTGTAGCTTTAATTCAGTACCCTGCATGTGTGTTTTAATGAACGTTTGAGTTTTAACGAGTGCTATTAGCATTTGGCGTAGCGCATTTGCATTTGCTGATGACTAGATGAGACGTCTGCGTGTCGGGTGGGCTTAAGAGGTTTTAATTTGGTAAAGAGTTCGGCGTTGTAGAGACTGCATTTTCAGATTTTTTTTCTTAGCCAAATGTGATGAACAAAACGGAGCGATTTCTCCTACACAAATAATCTTTTTGGAAAAAATGAACATTTGCTATCTAACTGAGAGTCTCCTCATTGAAAACATCCGAAGTTCTTCAAAGGTAAATGATTTTATTTGAATGCTTTTCTTGTTTTTGTGAAAATGTTGCCTGCTGAATGCTAGGCTTAATGCTATGCTAGCTATCAATACTCTTACACAAATGCTTGTGTAGCTATGGTTGAAAAGCATATTTTGAAAATCTGAGATGACAGTGTTGTTAACAAAAGGCTAAGCTTGTGAGTGAATATATTTCTTTCATTTCATTTGCAATTTTTATGAATAGTTAACGTTGCGTTATAGTAATGAGCTTGAGGCTATAATTACGCTCCCGGATACGGGATTGCTCGACGCTAGAGGTTAAAACCTTGTTTGGGATAGGGGGCAGTATTGTCACATCCGGATGAAAAGCGTGTCCAAAGTAAACTGCCTGCTACTCAGGCCCAGAAGCTATAATTTGCATATTATTAGATGAAGATCATTAAAGGTTAGTGATTAATTTTATCGCTAATTCTGACTTTTGTGAGCCTTTACCTTGGCTGGAAAATGTTTTTGTGGCTAGGTGCTGCCCTAACATAATCACATGGTGTGCTTTCGCCGTAAAGCCTATTTGAAATCTGACATGATGGCTAGATTAACAAGACGCTTTAATTTGGTGTATTGCACTTGTGTATGAAAGTTAAAAATTTAAAATAACTTTTGGGGTATTTCGCGCTCTGCCATTTCACTGGATGTTGTCGAAACATTCCGCTAGCGGAACCCCTAGCCATAAAAGGTTTTCTTGAGAAGACCGATATCCGGATGTCTCACAATCTGACAAACACAGCAATAGCTCTGCCACCTTCCACCGCAGATGCGGAAGGCGCCACAGGCGGATGTGGTGGATTGAGATGCAGCCCATTAAAGGGGAGGATAGGCGGATGTGGTGGATTGAGATGCTGCCAATTTGGAAAAAAGAAACGGATATCGCTAGCTTACTGATGGCGATTTTGATGGTGATTTTTGAAATTACGTTACTTCGATTGAGGCTCCTGTGCTTCAATAGACTCTAGGGCGCTTTAAACCCGATTCTGTGTGATTTTCTATAATCGTTTGAACACCTGCACCCCCCTCCATCCCTCCATTCCTCATCCCTCATCCCTCCTGCCTGCAATAACATAACAGGAAGGTTGAAGAAGAAGGTGAGGGAGTGGCAGGTAGCCTAGCGGTTCAGAGCGTTGGGCCGATAACCCAAATGTCACTTTTGTTTCGATTTCCCGAGCAGACTAGATGGAAAAAATCTGCCGATGTGCATTTGAGCAAGGAACTTAACCCCTTCACTTAATCCCTAATTGCTCCTAAACCCTGGATAAGAGCGTCGGCTAATCAACTTTTTTTTTTAAGGTAGAAGAAGATTTAGAGCTTTTTCTGATCTCCTCACTTCCTACTCCAGTTCACCACAAATCAATTCCATCCATTAAGTATTCAGCCCTCTCAATTAATACACCTTTAGGAAGGAGAGGCCATAAGTGTCTCTAAAGCATGTAGCTTTATGAACCTGAAATTACAAAACGATGACGTCTTTTCAGACGTTTGCCACGTCTTTTCCCTGTGAGAGATGTAAACAGATACATATGAATGAGAGGTCCCTGTGAGAGATTTATTTATTTTCTTTTACCTTTATTTAACAAGGCAAGTCAGTTAAGAACAAATTCTTATTTTCAATGACGGCCTACTGGGGAACAGTGGGTTAACTGCCTGTTCAGGGGCAGAACGACAGATTTGTACCTTGTCAGCTCGGGGGTTTGAACTTGCAACCTTCTGGTTACTAGTCCAACGCTCTAACCACTAGGCTACCCTGCCGTAAACAGATGCATATGAATGAGATGAGTGGTCCCTGTGAGAGCTGTATTGTCATTATTCATGTGGCACACAGATTCAATAGTCTACCAGACAGACAGATATGACACCCTATCCCCTTTACAGACATCTACATTTGGCACATGGGACTCTATAGAGGGAATATGTCTCCATTTGGGATGCAGACACAGAGATAGGATGACAGGCCTGGTGCACTGGGGAGCCGAGCCTGGATGACAGGCCTGGTGCATTGGGGAGCCGAGCCTGGATGACAGCCCTGGTGCATTGGGGAGCCGAGCCTGGATGACAGCCCTGGTGCATTGGGGATCCCAGCTGAGCCAAGTCTCTCTCCTGTCTGCTTACGATGTAACAACAGGCCTCCCCTCCCTGTGTTATCGCCATGGCCACACGGGCAATGCCAATCACCGTGCCAGTCATCGCCATGCCAGGGGATGAGGTGTCAATCAGACAGATGGATGAAGAGACGGGACAGGCGGTAGGTTGCTGGAGCAGCAGCTGGAGGTTGGCGGAGGTGGGTGTGTGAAGAGGTGGAGGGGTATGTAGGGGTGAGACCAGACCAGTGCCCACTCCTCTACCATCCTCTCTCTGTCTCATCTCCCAGTGCTACTGCAGACAATCCAAGATGACAGACAGACCCATCCTAAACAGGTTGACGTGGCGATGATGGGTGTTGGATGGTGTATGCTGTATCACATGTTTCCCCAAGTTTTATGAGAAAACAAAAAAACAAACTACAATTTTTTTTTAGATGTTTTATTGTTTGACAGAAAAGACAACAGCAAATCAGTCCCAAATGAGTGTGGTAAATGTGTTCCAAAGTATCACCCATAAGAGAGAGATATGCGATCTTTACAAATCAAATCCAATGTTATTTGTCACATGCGCTGAATACAACAGGTGTAGTAGACCATACAGTGAAATTCTTACTTACAAGCCTTTAACCAACAATGCAGTTTTAAGAAAAAATAAGTGTTAAAGTATTGACTAAATAAACTGAAGTAAACAATAAATAAAAAAATGAAAACATTAAAAAATAACAGTAAAAAAATAACAGTAACGAGTCAATGTGGAGGCTATATACAGGGTGTACCGGTACAGAGTCAATGTGGAGGCTATATACAGGGGGTACCGGTACAGAGTCAATGTGGAGGCTATATACAGGGGGTACCGGTACAGAGTCAATGTGGAGGCTATATACAGGGGTACCAGTACAGAGTCAATGTGGAGGCTATATACAGGGGGTACCAGTACAGAGTCAATGTGGAGGCTATATACAGGGGGTACCGGTACAGAGTCAATGTGGAGGCTATATACAGGGGTACGGTACAGAGTCAATGTGGAGGTACAGAGTCAATACAGTGTGGAGGCTATATACAGGGGTACCAGTACAGAGTCAATGTGGAGGCTATATACAGGGGGTACCGGTACAGAGTCAATGTGGAGGCTATATACAGGGGGTACTGGTACAGAGTCAATGTGGAGGCTATATACAGGGGGTACCAGTACAGAGTCAATGTGGAGGCTATATACAGGGGTACCGGTACAGAGTCAATGTGGAGGCTATATACAGGGGTACCTGTACAGAGTCAATGTGGAGGCTATATACATGGGGTACCTGTACAGAGTCAATGTGGAGGATATATACAGGGGGTACCTGTACAGAGTCAATGTGGAGGCTATATAAAGGGGTACAGGTACAGAGTCAATGTGGAGGCTATATACAGGGGGGGTTCTGCTATATACATGGGGTACCTGTACAGAGTCAATGTGGAGGATATATACAGGGGGGTACCTGTACAGAGTCAATGTGGAGGCTATATAAAAGGGGTACAGGTACAGAGTCAATGTGGAGGCTATATACAGGGGGTTCTGATACCGAGGCTATATACAGGGGGGTACCGGTACAGAGTCAATGTGGAGGCTATATACAGGGGGTACTGATACCGAGTCAATGTGGAGGCTATATACAGGGGGTAGTGGTACAGAGTCAATGTGGAGGCTATATACAGGGTGTTACGGTACAGAGTCATTGTGGAGGCTATATACAGGGGATACCGGTACAGAGTCAATGTGGAGGCTATATACAGGGGGTACCGGTACAGAGTCAATGTGGAGGCTATATACAGGGTATTATGGTACAGAGTCAATGTGGAGGCTTTATACAGGGGGTACCGGTACAGAGTCAATGTGGAGACTATATACAGGGTGTTACGGTACAGAGTCAATGTGGAGGCTATGTGGGTGGTGGGGGGGGGTGTCTAGTTGATGATCCCGGGTATATGATACATACAGGTGTAGTGGGGAGACTATCTCCTCAGTACCATAGTCTCCTCTACGATCTAATGGAGAGCTGCTGACAAGCACAGTCCTCTCTCCATCCTGACAGCCCTGTTCCCACACAGACACAATACAGTGGTAGATATGGGACAGCTTGTCCCTCAGGGAAACCAACCGGAGGCTGTTGATATGAAAATCAACCATTGAGCTGTTCTCTGTTGTTGTCTGTCTGCCACCTGCAGCCGAGTGTCAACTCAACTCGCGTGGAAATGATGCGCTTCTGACACACACACACACACACACACACGCACGCACGCGCGCACACACACACACACACACACACACACACACACACACACACACACATATACACCCACACACACGCGCACACACACACACACACACACATATACACCCACACACACGCGCACACACACACACATACACATGCACACATACACACGCACACACACACACACACACACACACACACACACACACACACACACACACACACACACACACACACACACACACACACACACACACACACACACACACACACACACACTAACACACACACACCTGACACAAAGCCTCACAGTAACAGCTGCTCTATCAGCACAGAGAAAGACTGCCCGGGATCAATTTCAGTAGAGCTAAAAAATCCTCATCAGCGTGGATGAGGACTGCATCTGAAAAGACTGTTCCCTATTTAATGACCCTACTTTTGACCGGGGAACATAGTGCACTACATAGGGAATAGGGGGCCATGTATTGTACTACATAGGGAATAGGGGGCCATGTAGTGCACTACATAGGGAATAGGGGGCCATGTAGTGTACTATATAGGGAATAGGGGGCCATGTAGTGCACTACATAGGGAATAGGGGGCCATGTAGTGCACTACATAGGGAATAGGGGTCCATTTAGTGCACTACATAGGGAATAGGGGTCCATTTAGTGCACTACATAGGGAATAGGGGTCCATTTAGTGCACTACATAGGGAATATAATGCCATTTGGGATGTACTCGTTGAAGTACGTTGAATTCCACCCCTGCACCAGAGGGATATTTATACTACTATAACGTCCAGCAACCCTCACACTTGACTTGATCTCTCAAACCTAAAACCAATGACCGTAAAAAAATTTGGAAGGATAATACATAAGCTGTGTTGACAGACAGAGTAAATCATATTCTATTCAAGTTGTCTAATTGTTGAATGCTAGCTGGTAGGTTATTCAGGAAGGAACAGACATTCATAACTCCAGAGAGAGAAAGAGAGATATGGAGAACCGACGTGTCTGTTAGTGGGTTGAGGTAGTAGTGTGTGTGTGTGTAAGTGTGTAAGTGTGTAAGTGTGTGCATGTGTGTGCATGTGTGTAAGTGTGTGTGTGTGTGTCTGTGCGTGCTTCTATGGAGTGGAAACAGTGTTCAGTTGTCTCGTAGCTGATTGAAACGTCCCGGTCACTCACTATCTGCTGGGGAGACAGAGAGAACTAAAGATAACCCTGCTGGGGAGACAGAGAGAACTAAAGATAACCCTGCTGGGGAGTAGAGAACAGAGAGAACTAAAGATAACCCTGCTGGGGAGACAGAGAGAACTAAAGATAAAGCTGCTGGGGAGTATAGAGAACTAAAGATAACCCTGCTGGGGAGACAGAGAGAACTAAAGATAACCCTGCTGGGGAGACAGAGAGAACTAAAGATAACCCTGCTGGGGAGTAGAGAGAACTAAAGATAACCCTGCTAGGGAGACAGAGAGAACTAAAGATAACCCTGCTGGGGAGTAGAGAAAACTAAAGATAAGCCTGCTGGGGAGTAGAGAGAGCTAAAGATAACCCTGCTGGGGAGTAGAGAGAACTAAAGATAACCCTGCTGGGGAGTAGAGAGAACTAAAGATAACCCTGCTGGGGAGACAGAGAGAACTAAAGATAACCCTGCTGGGGAGTAGAGAGAACTAAAGATACCCCTGCTGGGGTGACAGAGAGAACTAAAGATAACCCTGCTGGGGAGACAGAGAGAACTAAAGATAACCCTGCTGGGGAGACAGAGAGAACTAAAGATAACCCTGCTGGGGAGACAGAGAGAACTAAAGATAACCCTGCTGGGGAGACAGAGAACTAAAGAACTAAAGATAACCCTGCTGGGACAGAGACTAAAGATAACCCTGAACTAAAGATAACCCTGCTGGGGAGACAGAGATAACTAAAGATAACCCTGCTGGGGAGACAGAGAGAACAAAAGATAACCCTGCTGGGGAGACAGAGAAAACTAAAGATAACCCTGCTGGGGAGTAGAGAGAACTAAAGATAACCCTGCTGGGGAGACAGAGAGAACTAAAGATAACCCTGCTGGGGAGTAGAACTAGAGAACTAAAGATAACCCTGCTGGGGAGACAGAGAGAACTAAAGATAACCCTGCTGGGGAGACAGAGAACTAAAGATAACCCTGCTAAAGATAAACCCTGCTGGGGAGACAGAGAGAACTAAAGATAACCCTGCTGGGGAGTAGAGAGAACTAAAGATAACCCTGCTGGGGAGACAGAGAGAACTAAAGATAACCCTGCTGGGGAGTAGAGAGAACTAAAGATAACCCTGCTGGGGAGTAGAGAGAACTAAAGATAACCCTGCTGGGGAGACAGAGAGAACTAAAGATAACCCTGCTGGGGAGTAGAGAGAACTAAAGATAACCCTGCTGGGGAGTAGAGAGAACTAAAGATAACCCTGCTGGGGAGTAGAGACAACTAAAGATAACCCTGCTGGGGGACAGAGAGAACTAAAGATAACCCTGCTGGGGAGACAGAGAGAACTAAAGATAACCCTGCTGGGGAGACAGAGAGAACTAAAGATAACCCTGCTGGGGAGACAGAGAGAACTAAAGATAACCCTGCTAGAGAGACAGAGATAACTAAAGATAACCCTGCTGGGGAGACAGAGAGAACAAAAGATAACCCTGCTGGGGAGACAGAGAAAACTAAAGATAACCCTGCTGGGGAGTAGAGAGAACTAAAGATAACCCTGCTGGGGAGTAGAGAGAACTAAAGATAACCCTGCTGGGGAGACAGAGAGAACTAAAGATAACCCTGCTGGGGAGTAGAGAGAACTAAAGATAACCCTGCTGGGGAGTAGAGAGAACTAAAGATAACCCTGCTGGGGAGTGGGGAGACAGAGAGAACTAAAGATAACCCTGCTGGGAGACAGAGAGAACTAAAGATAACCCTGCTGGGGAGTAGAGAGAACGAAAGATAACCCTGCTGGGGAGACAGAGAGAACTAAAGATAGCGCTGCTGGGTTAGACAGAGAGAACTAAAGATAACCCTGCTGGGGAGTATAGAGAACTAAAGATAACCCTGCTGGGGAGACAGAGAGAACTAAAGATAACCCTGCTGGGGAGACAGAGAGAACTAAAGATAACCCTGCTGGGGAGTAGAGAGAACTAAAGATAACCCTGCTGGGGAGACAGAGAGAACTAAAGATAACCCTGCTGGGGAGTAGAGAGAACTAAAGATAACCCTGCTGGGGAGTAGAGAGAACTAAAGATAACCCTGCTGGGGAGACAGAGAGAACTAAAGATAACCCTGCTGGGGAGTAGAGAGAACTAAAGATAACCCTGCTGGGGAGACAGAGAGAACTAAAGATAACTCTGCTGGGGAGTAGAGAGAACTAAAGATAACCCTGCTGGGGAGACAGAGAGAACTAAAGATAACCCTGCTAGCTGGGGAGACAGAGAGAACCAAAGATAACCCTGCTGGGGAGTAGAGAGAACTAAAGATAACCCCGCTGGGGAGTAGAGAGAACTAAAGATAACCCTGCTAGGAAGACAGAGAGAACTAAAGATAACCCTGCTGGGGAGACAGAGAGAACTAAAGATAACCCTGCTGGGGAGTAGAGAGAACTAAAGATAACCCTGCTGGGGAGACAGAGAGAACTAAAGATAACCCTGCTGGGGAGTAGAGAGAACTAAAGATAACCCTGCTGGGGAGACAGAGAAAACTAAAGATAACCCTGCTGGGGAGACAGAGAGAACTAAAGATAACCCTGCTGGGGAGACAGAGAGAACTAAAGATAACCCTGCTGGGGAGACAGAGAGAACTAAAGATAACCCTGCTGGGGAGAGAGAACTAAAGATAACCCTAAAGATAACCCTGCTGGGAGACAGAGAGAACTAAAGATAACCCTGCTGGGAGACAGATAAGAGAACTAAAGATAACCCTGCTGGGGAGTAGAGAGAACTAAAGATAACCCTGCTGGGGAATAGAAATAACTAAAGATAACCCTGCTGGGGAGACAGAGAGAACTAAAGATAACCCTGCTGGGGAGACACAGAGAACTAAAGATAACCCTGCTGGGAGTAGAGAGAACTAAAGATAACCCTGCTGGGGAGACAGAGAGAACTAAAGATAACCCTGCTGGGGAGACAGAGAGAACTAAAGATAACCCTGCTAGGGAGACAGAGAGATCTAAAGATAACCCTGCTGGGGAGACAGAGAGAACTAAAGATAACCCTGCTGGGGAGACAGAGAGAACTAAAGATAACCCTGCTGGGGAGACAGAGAGAACTAAAGATAACCCTGCTGGGGAGTAGAAAGAACTAAAGATAACCCTGCTGGGGAGACAGAGAGAACTAAAGATAACCCTGCTGGGAGTAGAGAGAACAAAAGATAACCCTGCTGGGGAGATAGAGAGAACTAAAGATAACCCTGCTGGGAAGACAGAGAGAACTAAAGATAACCCCGCTGGGGAGACAGAGAGAACTAAAGATAACCCTGCTGGGGAGATAGAGAGAACTAAAGATAACCCTGCTGGGAGACAGAGAGAACTAAAGATAACCCTGCTGGGGAGATAGAGAGAACTAAAGATAACCCTGCTGGGAGACAGAGAGAACTAAAGATAACCCTGCTGGGGAGTAGAGAGAACTAAAGATAACCCTGCTGGGGAGTAGAGAGAACTAAAGCCAACCCCGCTGGGGAGTAGAGAGAACTAAAGATAACCCTGCTGGGGAGTAGAGAGAACTAAAGATAACACTGCTGGGAGACAGAGAGAACTAAAGATAACCCTGCTGGGGAGTAGAGAGAACTAAAGATAACCCTGCTGGGGAGTAGAGTGAACTAAAGATAACCCTGCTGGGGAGTAGAGAGAACTAAAGATAACCCTGCTGGGGAGTAGAGAGAACTAAAGATAACCCTGCTGGGGAGTAGAGAGAACTAAAGATAACCCTGCTGGGGAGTAGAGAGAACTAAAGATAACCCTGCTGGGGAGACAGAGAGAACTAAAGATAACCCTGCTGGGGAGTAGAGAGAACTAAAAATAACCCTGCTGGGGAGTAGAGAGAACTAAAGATAACCCTGCCGGGGAGTAGAGAGAACTAAAGATAACCCTGCCGGGGAGTAGAGAGAACTAAAGATAACCCTGCTGGGGAGACAGAGAGAACTAAAGATAACTCTGCTGGGGAGACAGAGGGAACTAAAGATAACCCTGCTGGGGAGTAGAGAGAACTAAAGATAAGCCTGCTGGGAGACAGAGAGAACTAAAGATAACCCTGCCTGGGAGACAGAGAGAACTAAAGATAACCCTGCTGGGGAGACAGAGAGAACTAAAGATAACCCTGCTGGGGAGACAGAGAGAACTAAAGATAACCCTGCTGGGGAGTAGAGAGAACTAAAGATAACTCTGCTGGGGAGACAGAGAGAACTAAAGATAACCCTGATGGGGAGACAGAGAGAACTAAAGATAACCCTGCTGGGGAGACAGCGAGAACTAAAGATAACCCTGCTGGGGAGTAGAGAGAACTAAAGATAACTCTGCTGGGGAGACAGAGAGAACTAAAGATAACCCTGCTGGGGAGACAGAGAGAACTAAAGATAACCCTGCTGGGGAGACAGAGAGAACTAAAGATAACCCTGCTGGGGAGTAGAGAGAACTAAAGATAACCCTAAACAATATATTTGTTTTACTTTGATACGATTGAGACATGGATTGAATATGTTTGCCATTCAAAGGGAGACAACATATTTAGGTGCGTTTGAATGGGTTATGGTAGTAGTTTCTAGGCACACCGGTTTGATTGTGTCAAGAACTGCAATGCTGATGTGTTTGTCACACTCAAACACAGTTTTCCTTGGTTATCAAGAATGGTCCACTACCCAAAGCACGTCCAGCCAACTTGACACAACTGTCAGCATCCCTGTGGAACATCCATAGCCCAACGAATTAAGGCTGTTCTGAGGGGAAAAAGGGGGGCAATTCAATGTTAGGAAAGTGTTCCTAATGTTTTGTCCACTCAGCGTATTGTCATTGGTCTGTCTCTACACATGGAGCAGGACTGCCCCCTGTAGGGCACAATTAAATTTAACCTCTCACTTCTCTTTATACTTTCAACATCAACCTCTCTTTCCATTGTTCTCTCTCACCACCTCTCTTTTGTCTCTTTCCCTAGATCTCTCTCTCTCATTCTGTCCTGTCTCTCCCCTAAAGTCTCTTTCTACCCTCCCTCTCTCTTTCCTGTTTCTCTCCTCCCTCTCTCTTTCTGTCCTGTCTCTCCCCTCCCTCTCTCTTTCTGTCCTGTCTCTCTCCTCTCTCTCTCTCTTTGCGGTCTCTCTCCTCCCTCTCTCTTTCTGTCCTGTCTCTCCCCTCCCTCTTTCTGTCCTGTCTCTTTCCTCCCTCTCTCTTTCTGTCCTGTCTCTCCCCTCCCTCTTTCTTTCCTGTCTCTCTCCTCCGTCTCTCTTTCTGTCCTGTCTCTCCCCTCCCTCTCTCTTTCCTGTCTCTCCCCTCCCTCTCTCTCTCTCTCTCTCTCTCTCTCTCTCCTCTCTCTCTCAGTTAAAAAATATTGTGTGTTATCAGGCTGGCTCAGTAAGTGAAGTTGGGAGAATAGGTGTGTTATCAGGCTGGCTCAGTAAGTGATGCTGGGTGAGTAGGTGTGTTATCTGGCTGGCTCAGTAAGTGATGCTGGGAAGGCTGGCTCAGTAAATGATGCTGGGAAGGCTGGCTCAGTAAGTGATGCTGGGGAGGCTGGCTCAGTAAGTCATGCTGGGAAGGCTGGCTCAGTAAGTGATGCAGGGGTGGCTGGCTCAGTAAGTGATGCTGGGAAGGCTAGCTCAGGAAGTGATGCTGGGAGGCTGGCTCAGTAAGTGATGCTGGGGTGGCTGGCTCAGTAAGTGATGCTGGGAAGGCTGGCTCAGGAAGTGATGCTGGGAAGGCTAGCTCAGGAAGTGAAGCTAGGTTTCTTTCCAATTGGCAACAGATTTTTTGGGGGGGAATATTCTAAAATCTGCATAAAAACAATATGTGTATTTTCCCACCAGAGATGTGTTTCCATCAAGGTTCAATGTGTTTCCATCGCATTTTGAACTACTGACTGTTTTGTTACATAAACAAGCTGGTGTTAAATAGCGAATGTTACGTCCTGTGGTCTTGGCACGTGCGATCTAGCCAGTAGTTTTCAGATACGGTGAGGCTAGGATCTGCAGTTAGGCTCGTCCGTGTTTCCGTGTCTGTGTTTGTTCGCCACACGGTACTGTTTTGGTTTTGTTCACGTTTATTGTTTTGTATTTGTGTTCATGTTGAGTTTTTCATATTAAAAACCTCGAACACTTACCACGCCGCATCTTGGTCCGATCCTTGCTACATCTCTTCAGAGGAAGAGGAGGAAAACCTTTACAATCAAAAATCACCTGAAAAGCATTCCAGGTGATTCTGGTTGAGAGAATGCCAGTGTGAAAAGCTGTCATCAAAGCAAAGGGTAGCTACTTCAAAGAATCTCAAATATAAAATAGATTTTGTTTTGTTTAACACTTTTTTGGGGGGGTTACTACATAATTCCATATGTGTTATTTCATAGTTCTGATGCCTTCAGTACAAAAAGTACAAATAAAGAAAACCCTTGGAAAGAGTAGATGTGTCTACACTTTGGACTGGTACTGTATATAATACTTTGGACTGGTACTGTATTTAATACTTTGGACTGGTACTGTATTTAATACTTTGGACTGGTACTGTATTTAATACTTTGGACTGGTACTGTATTTAATACTTTGGACTGGTACTGTATATAATACTTTGGACTGGTACTGTATATAATACTTTGGACTGGTACTGTATTTAATACTTTGGACTGGTACTGTATTTAATACTTTGGACTGGTACTGTATTTAATACTTTGGACTGGTACTGTATTTAATACTTTGGACTGGTACTGTATTTAATACTTTGGACTGGTACTGTATTTAATACTTTGGACTGGTACTGTATTTAATACTTTGGACTGGTACTGTATTTAATACTTTGGACTGGTACTGTATTTAATACTTTGGACTGGTACTGTATATAATACTTTGGACTGGTACTGTATTTAATACTTTGGACTGGTACTGTATATAATACTTTGGACTGGTACTGTATTTAATACTTTGGACTGGTACTGTATTTAATACTTTGGACTGGTACTGTATTTAATACTTTGGACTGGTACTGTATTTAATACTTTGGACTGGTACTGTATTTAATACTTTGGACTGGTACTGTATTTAATACTTTGGACTGGTATTTAATACTTTATATAACTTTGGACTGGTACTGTATATAATACTTTGGACTGGTACTGTATATAATACTTTGGACTGGTACTGTATATAATACTTTGGACTGGTACTGTATTTAATACTTTGGACTGGTACTGTATTTAATACTTTGGACTGGTACTGTATTTAATACTTTGGACTTAATACTTTGGACTGGTACTGTATTTAATACTTTGGACTGGTACTGTATTTAATACTTTGGACTGGTACTGTATATAATACTTTGGACTGGTACTGCATATAATACTTTGGACTGGTACTGTATATAATACTTTGGACTGGTACTGTATTTAATACTTTGGACTGGTACTGTATTTAATACTTTGGACTGGTACTGTATTTAATACTTTGGACTGGTACTGTATTTAATACTTTGGACTGGTACTGTATTTAATACTTTGGACTGGTACTGTATTTAATACTTTGGACTGGTACTGTATATAATACTTTGGACTGGTACTGTATTTAATACTTTGGACTGGTACTGTATATAATACTTTGGACTGGTACTGTATTTAATACTTTGGACTGGTACTGTATTTAATACTTTGGACTGGTACTGTATTTAATACTTTGGACTGGTACTGTATTTAATACTTTTTGGTACTGTATTTAATACTTTGGACTGGTATATAATACTTTGGACTGGTACTGTATATAATACTTTGGACTGGTACTGTATTTATATACTTTGGACTGGTACTGTATATAATACTTTGGACTGGTACTGTATATAATACTTTGGACTGGTACTGTATATAATACTTTGGACTGGTACTGCATATAATACTTTGGACTGGTACTGTATATAATACTTTGGACTGGTACTGTATATAATACTTTGGACTGGTACTGTATATGACATTAAGCAGATGCTTTTATCCAAAGTGACTTAGTCATGTGTGCATGCGTTTTATGTTCTGGTTGCCCTGGGAATCAAACCCACTATCCTGGCGCTGGTCTGCCATCTGAGTTACAGAAGACTCCTCCTAGTTCAAACGTTATTGTGTCATACAATGATAACAGCAGAGTAAGTGGAGGAGGGAAAGAGATGTGAAGTGCACACACAAATACACAAACACACACACACACACAAACACACAAACACACGCACACACACACACACATACGCACACACATACATGCACATGTGCACACGCAAATGCACACACACACACACACACGCACGTGCGCACATGCAAATGCACACACACACACACGCACACGCACACACACTATGTGAACCAGAGAGAGGATGTCCTACTCTTGCCATGTAACAGGATATTTGGTCCATGCAGACGAAGGAGTACCCTTCCAGTGAGGAGGGACATGAGGGATGTCCTGTAACAGAGACAGAAAGAGAAGAAGAAGAAGACAGAAGAACAAGACAGAAGAAGAACAAGACAGAAGAAGAAGACAGAAGAAGAAGACAGAAGAAGAAGACAGAAGAAGAAGACAGAAGAAGAAGACAGAAGAAGAAGACAGAAGAAGAAGACAGAAGAAGAAGACAGAAGAAGACAGAAGAAGAAGACAGAAGAAGACAGAAGAAGAAGACAGAAGAAGAAAGAAGAAGACAGAAGAAGAAGAAGAAGACAGAAGAAGACGACAGAAGAAGAAGACAGAAGAAGAAAGAAGAAGACAGAAGAAGAAAGAAGAAGACAGAAGAAGACAGAAGAAGACAGAAGAAGACAGAAGAAGAAGACAGAAGAAGACAGAAGAAGAAGACAGAAGAAGAAAGAAGAAGACAGAAGAAGAAGAAGAAGACAGAAGAAGAAGACAGAAGAAGACAGAAGAAGACAGAAGAAGAAGACAGAAGAAGAAAGAAGAAGACAGAAGAAGACAGAAGAAGAAGACAGAAGAAGAAGACAGAAGAAGAAAGAAGAAGACAGAAGAAGAAGACAGAAGAAGAAGACAGAAGAAGAAGACAGAAGAAGAAGACAGAAGAAGAAGACAGAAGAAGACAGAAGAAGAATACAGAAGAATACAGAAGAAGACAGAAGAAGACAGAAGAAGAATACAGAAGAATACAGAAGAAGACAGAAGAAGAATACAGAAGAAGACAGAAGAAGACAGAAGAAGAATACAGAAGAATACAGAAGAAGACAGAAGAAGAATACAGAAGAAGACAGAAGAAGACAGAAGAAGACAGAAGAAGAAAGAAGAAGACAGAAGAAGAAGACAGAAGAAGAAAGAAGAAGACAGAAGAAGAAAGAAGAAGACAGAAGAAGAAGACAGAAGAAGAAAGAAGAAGACAGAAGAAGAAGACAGAAGAAGAAGACAGAAGAAGAAAGAAGAAGAAGACAGAAGAAGACAGAAGAAGACAGAAGAAGAAGACAGAAGAAGACAGAAGAAGACAGAAGAAGACAGAAGAAGACAGAAGAAGAAGACAGAAGAAGACAGAAGAAGAAGAAGAAGACAGAAGAAGACAGAAGAAGACAGAAGAAGAAGACAGAAGAAGACAGAAGAAGACAGAAGAAGACAGAAGAAGAAGACAGAAGAAGACAGAAGAAGAAAGAAGAAGACAGAAGAAGAAAGAAGAAGAAGAAGACAGAAGAAGACAGAAAGAAGAAGACAGAAGAAGACAGAAGAAGACAGAAGAAGAAGAAGAAGAAAGAAGAAGACAGAAGAAGAAAGAAGAAGAAGACAGAAGAAGACAGAAGAAGAAGACAGAAGAAGACAGAAGAAGAAGAAAGAAGAAGACAGAAGAAGACAGAAGAAGACAGAAGAAGAAAGAAGAAGACAGAAGAAGAAGAAGAAGAAGAAGAAGAAGACAGAAGAAGACAGAAGAAGAAAGAAGAAGACAGAAGAAGACAGAAGAAGACAGAAGAAGAAAGAAGAAGACAGAAGACGAGAAGAAGAAGAAGACAGAAGAAGAAAGATGAAGACAGAAGAAGAAGACAGAAGAAGAAGACAGAAGAAGACAGAAGAAGACAGAAGAAGACAGAAGAAGACAGAAGAAGACAGAAGAAGAAGACAGAAGAAGAAGAAGAAGACAGAAGAAGAAGACAGAAGAAGACAGAAGAAGACAGAAGAAGACAGAAGAAGAAGACAGAAGAAGACAGAAGAAGACAGAAGAAGACAGAAGAAGAAGACAGAAGAAGACAGAAGAAGACAGAAGAAGACAGAAGAAGAAGACAGAAGAAGACAGAAGAAGAAAGAAGAAGACAGAAGAAGAAAAGAAGAAGAAGACAGAAGAAGACAGAAGAAGAAGACAGAAGAAGACAGAAGAAGACAGAAGAAGACAGAAGAAGAAGAGAAGAAGACAGAAGAAGAAAGAAGAAGAAGACAGAAGAAGACAGAAGAAGAAGACAGAAGAAGACAGAAGAAGAAGAAAGAAGAAGACAGAAGAAGACAGAAGAAGACAGAAGAAGAAAGAAGAAGACAGAAGAAGAAAGAAGAAGAAGACAGAAGAAGACAGGAGAAGACAGAAGAAGAAAGAAGAAGACAGAAGAAGACAGAAGAAGAAGACAGAAGAAGAAGACAGAAGAAGAAGACAGAAGAAGAAGACAGAAGAAGACAGAAGAAGAATACAGAAGAATACAGAAGAAGACAGAAGAAGACAGAAGAAGAATACAGAAGAAGACAGAAGAAGACAGAAGAAGAATACAGAAGAAGACAGAAGAAGACAGAAGAAGACAGAAGAAGAAGAAGAAGACAAAATAAGGAGACAGAAGAAGAAGACAGAAGAAGAAAGAAGAAGAAGACAGAAGAAGAAGACAGAAGAAGACAGAAGAAGAAGAGGTAAAAAAAGAAGGGGGACTGTGTAAATGCAGAAAGATGATCTGTGCTGGTAGAAGCAAGGCATGTACATAAAGAAGTGACGCAGACAGACAGCGAGGTGATTTTCAGAATGGGACAAAGACTGAGTGAGATGGAGGAATAAGCCTCCTACTGCACCCCTTTTGGGCTCGGCTCAGAATAAAAAAAAATACCAATCATCTATCCAAACGACTCGTCTCTTTCTTCCCATCCGACAGACCTGTCTCCCTGGGGATTAGTTTGGTTGTCACCTCTTTTCCTGCTCTCCCTTCTTCTCCTCTTAATTACATTTTCCTGGTTGAGATGAATTACAAAAGAGTCAGCGGCAGAGAAAGAGAGGGGAAGAGAGAGAGTTGGCGGGGAGAGCCACATTCCCACTGGGCCTGTCAATTAGACTGGAGAGAAAGAGAGGGGAGAGGAAGAGGAGGAGAGGAAGAGAGGGGGAAAACAAAGGAGAGGAGAGGAAGAGAGGGGGAAAACAAAGGAGAGGAGAGGAGAGGAAGAGAGGGGGAACAAAGGGGAAGAAGATGAGAGGAAAATAGGAAGAGAGGAAGAACAGAAAGGAGGAGAGGAGAGTAAGAGAGGGAGAGAGGAAAGGAGGAGAGGAGAGGAAGTACAGAAAGGAGGAGTAGAGAGGATGAACAGAAAGGAGGAGGAGAGTAAGAGAGGGAGAGAGGAAAGGAGGAGAGGAGAGGAAGTACAGAAAGGAGGAGAGGAGAGTAAGAGCGGGAGAGAGGAAAGGAGGAGAGGAGAGGAAGAGGGAGAGAGGAAAGGAGGAGAGGAGAGGAAGAGGGAGAGAGGAAAGGAGGAGAGGAGAGGAAGTACAGAAAGGAGGAGAGGAGAGTAAGAGCGGGAGAGAGGAAAGGAGGAGAGGAGAGGGAAGCGGGAGAGAGGAAAGGAGGAGAGGAGAGGAAGAACAGAAAGGAGGAGAGGAGAGGAAGAACAGAAAGGAGGAAAGGAGAGGAAGAGAGAGGGAGAGAGGAAAGGAGGAGAGGAGAGGAAGAACAGAAAGGAGGAGAGGAGAGGAAGAACAGAAAGGAGGAGAGGAGAGGAAGAGAGGGAGAGAGGAAAGGAGGAGAGGAGAGGAAGAACAGAAAGGAGGAGAGGAGAGGAAGAACAGAAAGGAGGAAAGGAGAGGAAGAACAGAAAGGAGGAAAGGAGAGGAAGAGAGGGAGAGAGGAAAGGAGGAGAGGAGAGGAAGAACAGAAAGGAGGAAAGGAGAGGAAGAGAGGGAGAGAGGAAAGGAGGAGAGGAGAGGAAGAGAGGGAGAGAGGAAAGGAGGAGAGGAGAGGAAGAACAGAAAGGAGGAAAGGAGAGGAAGAGAGGGAGAGAGGAAAGGAGGAGAGGAGAGGAAGAGAGGGAGAGAGGAAAGGAGGAGAGGAGAGGAAGAACAGAAAGGAGGAGAGGAGAGGAAGAACAGAAAGGAGGAGAGGAGAGGAAGAGAGGGAGAGAGGAAAGGAGGAGAGGAGAGGAAGAACAGAAAGGAGGAGAGGAGAGGAAGAACAGAAAGGAGGAGAGGAGAGGTAGGGATTCATATTTTCCTGAAAATCTCCCAACTTTCAATACGAGGAATAATTCTTATCCCCAAAGTCCTGGGAAATGGGAAAGTGCCCATTTAAAACATTTAAAGACAAGATATGGTCACTATTCTGTTCTCCAAAAATACGATTGTCACTGCGCCACCTGTCCGTCTTGGTGGTGCCACTATGTAAAGATTTCACAGCAAGTAAAACTGTTATTTAATAAATGGTAGAGTAACTTTTGATCGCAAATGACATTGTTGTGAATTGCGTAAAAAAAGGTTGTTCATAAATTCTGATTGTTACCATGTTCCCCAGTTAATTCAGCAGTAAGCCTAGGCTATTTCAACACAGAGCGTGATCAGGACCCACAGAGCACACCCCGAGAAGGCTATAGCGTTGTCAAATCATACAAACTTTGTAACGGCAGTCAAACAAAAGTCAAATGACAAAAGTTACTTTGATTTGCTAAATAATCTTCAACAAATGACATATCTCCTATTTGGAAAAAATGTAGTTGATGGGGAGATGAAGATTGGAAATAGTTGAAATATCAAAGTATCTTAACGGGGAGATGAATTCTCCAAAACTTCACCACACACAAAACAACGGTTAAACATTACATCCCGTAACTGTCATCAGTATAATGATTTGATTCACCTTGTGACACGTCAGGCAGCACCGTGCAATCTGGTGTTTGTAGTGTGGAAAACAAAACCAAGTGCATGGCATCCTTTCAAGTCCAGTTAGCTTCACGTCGTCAATGCATTCTTGCAGAACTTGAGTTGACTGCATTTAATTTCCAACTTTTATCACGCTTTTGTTTTTTTTTGTTTTTTTACTGATAATGGCCGTAGCTTAAATGGCTTTAAAACATCATGAATCAGACACTTTTCCTTGCAATTTTCCGTCATTTGTAAAAATGTCAAAAAACAAGAATTCCATGTTGATGTTATTTTTTTATTTTTTTTATTTCATTCATTTTATATTCAGGCTGTTACGACATTTTGAAAAAGTCAAAGGAGATGAATAGTTTTTTAAGCAACTGTACATCATTCAAGGACCCCCCCAAAAAAAGGCATAGCACCAACCCTTTACTTCATTAGAAAACAGTCATTATTGACTATTTTTATTTCAAACCTAGACTTTCAAATCTCTTATTCCCTAACATGGGGACAATTGGGGAACCAAAACACTCCCCAAAAAGAAGGAACAAAAATATGAGAAAAAATGTTGCTTTTCTTTGCCTGTTGTTGCTCTGGTTCTGTAATAGTCACAGTTGAATGCAACTGTCTCAGAATCCCACAGGTCTGACCTTTCTAACAGTACTAACCAGGTAATTGTAAGACTTATAGTTTGAAATGTATTTCCTGAAGGTATTATAAAGAGCCACCAGAGGGCGCCAGAGTTTAACAAGTTTAAACTGATCTTTGTTGAGGATGCTGGAGCCGTGATAGATTTCTGTTCGTTCATTATTTCCATGGATTACTATGGACTTTAGCAATCTCAGCAAAACCTAAAAATATAAAATTGTGGTTTTGAGTGTGTGTGTGTGTGTGTGTGTGTGTCCCAGCTAGTACACAATGTTCTGAGAACCATATGTTTCTAGGGCTTGGTGAGAGTGTGGTTGTTCTGTGGTTATTTTACAAACAATCTTCCCACAATGTTCTGGGAATGGTGCAGGGTAGTTGCTTGTTTTAGGAACATTCTCAGCACATTTAAGGAACTTGTCAAAAAACACATTATTTTTCTCCAACTGGTTTGTTCTCAAATAGTCCAACAGAACATTTAAGAAACAACATGTTTTTCTGTGGGAAATTTCAGGACTTCAGTATAAAGTTTACTAAGAGGTTACCTCATCGTTCTATTTAAAAAGTCCCGGTCTCAAATTGTTCTGAGAACGTTTAAAAAAAAAACGTTCCATAAAAAACCCACAAGGAAACGTTAGTGAGGTTCAGAGAACGTTCACAGAATGTTATTTAAAAACATATTGCATTCTGTTCTCAGCGTCAATCAAACTCCTGTCTGTCGAGCATCTTGTTGAGTGTGTTCAGGTGTGTTTGGCCGCGCACCACTGATTGGCCACACCGGATCTTAAATGAGTGTTTGTTTCGTTTGAAATGGGGTCCGTTTGAATAAACCAAAACGAACAGCTTCGTACGCTAACGCCATCCTTGTGGCACAGTGGACTAAACACATGGATAGAAAACAGAAGATTATGATTTGAATCTCACTGATGTCACAATAAAATAAATACATGTTTTTCAATGATTCATGCTTCAGGAAATGAACTTCCATGTCTGTGCTTGGAGTTCAAAACAGATCAACCAAAACAAGCTGTCAGAGTTATTAAATGTCTCATTGAAACATTCAGTGAAACCTTTAACTCTTGTGCTTTGCTGGAAAAGAAAACGACATCCATTGTGCTATGGGTCAGACTGACCCGCACAGTTTAAACACACTCAGGACAGACAAAGAATCAATTAAAAACAGACTAAACTTTATTTTTGTCATGTCATACCTTTCAGATAGAAGAAATTTCAAGAATGTTTGATTTTAAAAAGTCTATATTTAATAACTATGAGTTAAACACATTTGCCTTTCTCAAGGCAAATGTATATTGTACTGTACTGTATACTGAGCTAATGTATATTGTACTGTACTGTATACTGAGCTACTGTATATTGTACTGTACTGTATACTGAGCTACTGTATATTGTACTGTACTGTATACTGAGCTACTGTATATTGTACTGTACTGTATACTGAGCTACTGTATATTGTACTGTACTGTATACTGAGCTACTGTATATTGTACTGTACTGTATACTGAGCTACTGTATATTGTACTGTACTGTATACTGAGCTAATGTATATTGTCTGTACTGTATACTGAGCTAATGTATATTGTACTGTACTGTATACTGAGCTACTGTATATTGTACTGTACTGTATACTGAGCTCCTGTATATTGTCTGTATACTGAGCTAATGTATATTGTCTGTATACTGAGCTAATGTATATTGTCTGTATACTGAGCTAATGTATATTGTACGCGCAAAAAATGTGGGAAATTATAATAGGAAAGGGAAGATTAATCTCTACTACAATGAGACAACCGGTGGGCCAATGTGCACAACATTTAACTTCGTAACATTAGCTAGCTGTCTAGTTGGACTATTTTACATTAATTCTTCTGCATTTGTGTCCCAACAGGAGGAAAATATGTTCCCAGAGAATCTGGAGTCAGGCATGGATTCAGTTCACTCTGGACCATTAGAATCTGGAGTCAGACATGGATTCAGTTCACTCTGGACCATTAGAATCTGGAGTCAGACATGGATTCAGTTCACTCTGGACCATTAGAATCTGGAGTCAGACATGGATTCAGTTCACTCTGGACCATTAGAATCTGGAGTCAGACATGGATTCAGTTCACTCTGGACCATTAGAATCTGGAGTCAGACATGGATTCAGTTCACTCTGGACCATTAGAATCTGGAGTCAGACATGGATTCAGTTCACTCTGGACCATTAGAATCTGGAGTCAGGCATGGATTCAGTTCACTCTGGACCATTAGAATCTGGAGTCAGACATGGATTCAGTTCACTCTGGACCATTAGAATCTGGAGTCAGACATGGATTCAGTTCACTCTGGACCATTAGAATCTGGAGTCAGGCATGGATTCAGTTCACTCTGGACCATTAGAAACCTTTAGATAATAATAAAAAGATAATTTTGTCTTTGGTATGTGAAGTTTGTAAATGCAAATAAAATGATGTCACAACGATGTCATCAGTCAAATATTTTAAATGTGTATTAGCCAATTCACTCAGGTTACACACAACACAGATAACATGAACTAAAATTGGGGGAAATTGTCAAATGAATGTATTGAAAATGCCTAAAATGTATTTTTCTGCTCACAGGGCAGAGTGGTGCTGGTAACAACTGGGCTAAAGGCCACTACACAAAGGGCCCGGGAGCTGGTGGACTCTGTTCTGGATGTGGTGAGGAAAGAGGCCCGGGAGCTGGTGGACTCTGTTCTGGATGTGGTGAGGAAAGAGGCCCGGGAGCTGGTGGACTCTGTTCTGATGTGGTGGAAAGAGGCCCGGGAGCTGGTGGACTCTGTTCTGGATGTGGTGAGGAAAGAGGACTCTGTTCTGGATGTGGTGAGGAAAGAGGCTGGTGGACTCTGTTCTGGATGTGGTGAGGAAAAAGAGGCTCTGTTCGAAAGAGGAGCTGTGACTGTTCTGAGGAAAGAGGCCCGGGAGCTGGTGGACTCTGTTTTGGATTCCAACAGGGATTCCAACTCACTCCCTCCCTGGGTGAAGGCACAGGATCCGGCATGGGAACTCTGCTGATCAGCAAAATCCGTGAAGAATACCCGACCGAAATCATGAACACTTTTACAGTTGTGCCCTCTACCAAAGTATCAGACACTGTTATTGAGTCTTAAAATGTTACCCTCTCCGTTCACCAGCTTGTAGAGAACAGATGAACAGACTTATTGCGTAGACAATGAAGCCTACGATATCTGCTTCGTGTACCGTGAAGCTGGACGAGACAGAGTTCACTGAGGCAGAGAGCAACACGAATGGCCTGGTGTCAAGAGTACCAGCATTACCAGGACGCCACAGCTGAGGAGGAAGGAGAGTTTGAAGATGATATAGGCTGAAAAGACTAACACCTAACATCTTCATTTTCCTTGGTTCTGTTGTCCAGTTCTATCAGTTTCTGTTGTCCAGTTCTATCTATAAGGTTCTGTTGTCCAGTTCTATCAGGTTCTGTTGTCCAGTTCTATCAGGTTCTGTTGTCCAGTTCTATCTATAGGGTTCTGTTGTCCAGTTCTATCAGGTTCTGTTGTCCAGTTCTATCAACAGGGTTCTGTTGTCCAGTTCTATCAACAGGGTTATGTTGTCCAGTTCTATCAACAGGGTTATGTTGTCCAGTTCTATCAACAGGGTTATGTTGTCCAGTTCTATCAACAGGGTTCTGTTGTCCAGTTCTATCAACAGGGTTCTGTTGTCCAGTTCTATCAACAGGGTTCTGTTGTCCAGTTCTATCAACAGGGTTATGTTGTCCAGTTCTATCAACAGGGTTCTGTTGTCCAGTTCTATCTATAGGGTTCTGTTGTCCAGTTCTATCAACAGGGTTCTGTTGTCCAGTTCTATCAACAGGGTTATGTTGTCCAGTTCAATCAACAGGGTTCTGTTGTCCAGTTCTATCTATGGGGTTCTGTTGTCCAAATATATCAACAGGGTTATGTTGTCCAGTTCTATCTATAGGGTTCTGTTGTCCAGTTCTATCAACAGGGTTCTGTTGTCCAGTTCTATCTATAGGGTTCTGTCGTCCAGTTCTATCAACAGGGTTCTGTTGTCCAGTTCTATCTATAGGGTTTTGTTGTCCAGTTCTATCAATAGGGTTCTGTTGTCCAGTTCTATCTATGGGGTTCTGTTGTCCAGTTCTATCAATAGGGTTCTGTTGTCCAGTTCTATTTATAGGGTTCTGTTGTCCAGTTCTAATTCTTGGTTCTGTTTAACACCACCTGCTTTTCTGTGATATTCTGTCCATATGAACGTTGCATTTGGTGTGTTTACCAAAACACATGGTCTAAGCCTAATGATTGGTGTGTTTACCAAAACACATGGTCTCAGCCTAATGATTGGTGTGTTTACCAAAACACATGGTCTCAGCCTAATGATTGGTGTGTTTACCAAAACACATGGTCTCAGCCTAATGATTGGTGTGTTTACCAAAACACATGGTCTCAGCCTAATGATTGGTGTGTTTACCAAAACACATGGTCTCAGCCTAATGCTTGGTGTGTTTACCAAAACACATGGTCTCAGCCTAATGATTGGTGTGTTTACCAAAACACATGGTCTCAGCCTAATGATTGGTGTGTTTACCAAAACACATGGTCTCAGCCTAATGATTGGTGTGTTTACCAAAACACATGGTCTCAGCCTAATGCTTGGTGTGTTTACCAAAACACATGGTCTCAGCCTAATGATTGGTGTGTTTACCAAAACACATGGTCTCAGCCTAATGCTTGGTGTGTTTACCAAAACACATGGTCTCAGCCTAATGCTTGGTGTGTTTACCAAAACACACGGTCTCATCCTAATGCTTGGTGTGTTTACCAAAACACACTGTCCCTAATGCTTGTAATAAACACTAGATATTCAGAGGTAATAATTTATTACATTTAATTCAGTAGAATGTGAAATCAGTATTGACCACATCAAGCATTTTACACAGGTTTCTGTAATGTCAACCTAGAATGAATTCTCAGTTGTATGTTTTACCTTTTCTGCTGACTGGTTTACAATGGATGACTGCAACTGTGTCATTGAATATTGCATAAAGAACAAATAAGGTGTAAGGCAGAAACAAATATCACCTAATACTAATGACTACTGCAAACATATTGTACGCATTACGTTCCTGAGGTAGAGAGAGACTCAACACCACTACAAAATTAGACGGTTCAATTGTTATGAATATTGCTATGACAATCCAATTTTAATTTCAGTTTAGTTACATGTTTAATGTTTGTCTGAAAATACTTTACATTGATCCAAGTATTACACTTTTTAAAAAGTTTACATTTCAAGACTGTTATGAGGCACAGACAGTAGCATCCAGGTCAGGGGTTAGGTAGTGTCAGGGGGTAGGTAGGGTCAGGGGGTAGGCAGGGTCAGGGTGTAGGTAGGGTCAGGGTAGGTAGGGTCAGGGGTAGGTAGGGTCAGGGGTTAGGTAGGGTCAGGGGTTAGGTAGGGTCAGGGGGTAGGCAGGGTCAGGGTGTAGGTAGGGTCAGGGGTAGGTAGGGTCAGGGGGTAGGTAGGGTCAGGGGTTAGGTAGGGTCAGGGGTTAGGTAGGGTCAGGGGTTAGGCAGGGTCAGGGGCAGGTAGGGTCAGGGGTTAGGTAGGGTCAGGGGTAGGCAGGGTCAGGGGTTAGGCAGGGGTAGGCAGGGTCAGGGGGTTAGGGTTAGGCAGAGTCAGGGGTAGGCAGGGTCAGGGGTTAGGCAGGGTCAGGGGTTAGGTAGGGTCAGGGGATAGGCAGGGTCAGGGGGGTAGGCAGGGTCAGGTAGGGGGTAGGCAGGGTCAGGGGTTAGGTAGGGTCAGGGGGTAGGTAGGGTCAGGGGTTAGGGGTTAGGCAGGGTCAGGGGTTAGGTAGGGTCAGGGGGGCAGGGTCAGGGGTGGGTAGGCAGGGTCAGGGGGGTTAGGCAGGGGGTAGGCAGGGTCAGGGGGTAGGTAGGGTCAGGGGTTAGGCAGGGTCAGGGGGTTAGGCAGGGTCAGGGGGGGTAGGGGGCAGGGTCAGGGGGTAGGGGGTAGGGTCAGGGGTTGGCAGGGTCAGGGGTAGGTAGGGTCAGGGGGGGTTAGGTAGGGTAAGTGGGTAGGGTAAGTGGGTAGGCAGAGTCAGGGGGTGGGCAGGGTCAGGGGTTAGGTAGGGTCAGGGGGTAGACAGGATAAAGAGGGGTATATATCTGTGCAGCAGGCGAGGCCAGTGTCAGGGTGTAGGTAAGGTCATAGGTGAGGCTCCTTCTTCATCAGGAGACTCCTGTCCTGGCAGCCTCAAGTCCTGACAGACTCCTGTCCTTCCTGGCAGACCGCTGTCCTTCCTGGCAGACCTCTGTCCTTCCTGACAGACCGCTGTCCTTCCTGGCAGACCGCTGTCCTTCCTGGCAGACTGCTGTCCTTCCTGGCAGACTGCTGTCCTTCCTGGCAGACTGCTGTCCTTCCTGGCAGACTGCTGTCCTTCCTGGCAGACTCCCTCCCATTCACCCCCCAGACACCTTTCTGTTTCTACTGTTCCCAAAGAAAATGTTCTTCCCATTGTTGTTGTTCCCAATTTTGAAAAGATTTGGTTTCAGATCCTCAAAAAAATGTATCCAGCTGCATCATTGAGAGCATCTTGACTGACTGCATCACTGCTTGGTACGGTAAGTGCATCACTGTCGACCGCATGGCGCTACAGATGGTGGTGCGGACAGCCCAGTACAGCACTGGGGTCGAGTTCCTTTCCATTCAGTACCTCCATATCAAAACGGTGGGAAAGGAAGACATGGAAATATGTCTAAGACTCAAGCAACTGTTCTCTCTGCTACCGAATGGCAAGAGGTACCGGAGCACCAAGTCTGATACCAACAGGCTCCTGAACAGCTTCTACCCCCAAGCCATCAGACTGCTGAACAGCTTCTACCTCCAAGCCATCAGACTGCTGAACAGCTTCTACCCCAAAGCCATCAGACTGCTGAACAGCTTCTACCCCCAAGCCATCAGACTGCTGAACAGCTTCTATCCCGAAGCCATCAGACTGCTGAACAGCTTCTATCCCCAACCCATCAGACTGCTAAACAGCTTCTACCCCCAAGTCATCAGACTGCTGAACAGCTTCTACCCCCAAGTCATTACACTGCTGAACAGCTTCTACCCCCAAGCCATCAGACTGCTGAACAGCTTCTATCCCCCAAGCCATCAGACTGCTGAACAGCTTCTATCCCCAAGCCATCAGACTGCTGAACAGCTTCTATCCCCAAGCCATCAGACTGCTGAACAGCTTCTACCCCCAAGTCATTAGACTGCTGAACAGCTTCTACCCCCAAGTCATTAGACTCCTGAACAGCTTCTACCCCAGGCCATCAGACTGCTGAACAGCTCCTACCCCCAAGCCATCAGACTGCTGAACAGCTTCTACCCCCAAGCCATCAGACTGCTGAACAGCTTCTACCCCCAAGCCATCACACTGCTGAACAGCTTCTACCCCCAAGCCATCAGTCTGCTGAACAGCTTCTACACCCAAGCCATCAGACTGCTGAACATCTAACAAAAAATACCTACATGGACTATCTGCATTGACCCTTTTATTAAATTTTTGCAGTGACTCTATGCACACTCAAAAGGACTCTACACACTCACACTGAGACTCCAACACACATTTGCCCACAAACACATTCATACTGACTCTACACATATGCAAGCATACACACTCCCGTAGAATCGCTGCTGCTACTCTGTTTATCAGATATCCTGATATCTAGTCTCCTTACTCCTATATATACAGTGCCTTGCGAAAGTATTCGGCCCCCTTGAACTTTGTGACCTTTTGCCACATTTCAGGCTTCAAACATAAAGATATAAAACTGTATTTTTTTGTGAAGAATCAACAACAAGTGGGACACAATCATGAAGTGGAACGACATTTATTGGATATTTCAAACTTTTTTAACAAATCAAAAACTGAAAAATTGGGCGTGCAAAGTTCAAGGGGGCCGAATACTTTCGCAAGGCACTGTATCTACCTCCATCACTCCAGTATCCCTGTACATTGTTAATATGGTACTGGACCTATTAATTAAAGATGACATAATATTTATGGACCAGAAGAACATTATTTAAAGATACATAATATTTACAGTAGTGGTCAAACATTTGGACACACCTACCCATTCAAGTTATGGTATACAGAAGATAGCCCTATTTGGTAAAAGACCAAGTTCGTATTATGGCAAGAACAGCTCAAATAAGCAAAGAGAAACGACAGTCCATCATTACATGAAGGTCAAGGTCATCATTACATGAAGACATGAAGGTCAGTCAATACGGAACATTTCAAGAATTTTGAAAGATTCTTCAAGTACAGTTGCAAAAACTATCAAGTGCTATGATGAAACTGGCTCTCATGATGAAAGGAAGACCCAGAGTTACCTCTGCTGCAGAGGATAAATTCAGTAGAGTTAACTGGCTCTCATGAGTACCGCCATAGGAAAGGAAGACCCAGAGTTACCTCTGCTGCAGAGGATAAATTCAGTAGAGTTAACTGCACCTCAGAACTTGCAGCCCAAATAAATGCTTCACAGAGTTCAAGTAACAGACATCTCAACTGTTCAGAGGAGTCTGCTTGCCTTCATGGTTGAATTGCTGCAAAGAAACCACTACTAAAGCACACCAATAAGAAGAAGAGACTTTTTTGGGCCAAGAAACACGAGCGATGGACATTAGACTGGTGGAAATCTGTCCTTTGGATTGATGAGTCCAAATTTGAGATGTTGGGTTCCAACCGCCGTGTCTTTTTGAGACGGAGAAGGTGAACGGATGATCTCCGCATGTGAATTTCCCACCGTGAAGCATGGAGGAGGTGGTGTGATGGTGTTGGGGTGCTTTGCTGGTGACACTGTCAGTGATTTATTTAGAATTCAAGGCACACTTAACCAGCATTGCTACCACAGCATTCTTCAGCGATACACCATCCCATCTGGTTTGTGCTTAGTGGGATTATCATTGGTTTTTCTATAGGACAATGACCCAAAACACACCTCCAGGCTGTGTAAGGGCTATTTGACCAAAAAGGAGAGTGATGGAGTGCTGCATCAGATGACCTGGCCTCCACAATCACCTGACCTCAACCCAATTGAGATAGTTTGGGATGAGTTGGACCGCAGAGTGAAGGAAAAGAGTGAAGGAAAAGCAGCCAACAAGCGCTCAGCATAAGTGGGAACTCCTTCAAGACTGTTGAAAAAGCATTCCAGGTGAAACTGGTTGAGAGAATGCCAAGAGTGTGCAAAGCTGTCATCAAGGCAAAGGGTGGCTACTTTGAAGAATCTAAAATATATTTTTGATTCGTTTAACACTTTTTTTGGTTACTACATGATTCCATGTGTGTTATTTAATAGTTGTTGATGTCTTCACTGTTATTCTACAATGTAGCAAATAGTACAAAATAAAGAAAAACCTTGAATGAGTAGGTGTGTCTAAACTATTGACTGGTACTGTATATATATATATATATATATATATATATATATATATATATATATATATATATATATATATATATATATATATATATATATATATATAAATAAATAAATAATAGTTTTGAATGGGTTAGGAGAGATTTTATAAAATGTAAATTTGTTTTGTTGTTGTTGAATGTATACAAACAAGTACTAAACAAACACAAGTATGAATATAAAAATATGAAAGTATTGTGTTATCAGAAAATAATAAACCTTTTAAAAAGCATTTTAAAATTACCGAGCAAAATCAAAAAAATATTTACAGAGTTTCTGTCTTCATTCATTATTAGTGTCCCAATTTGTCTTCAGTGGTCAGAGTTTGAGCTCTTTGTGAAATCTCTGTAAAAAGAAGCAGATCAACAAGTCATTATTTTTGACAAAGACTTTACAAAAATCAAGCATGTCTGATTTCACCTCCAACATGAAGATGTGTTGTCTTAAATGGTTTCATTTTAGTCCTTGTTTCATTTTATGCAGTTCGGCAGCTCAGAAACATCAAAGACAAAGATGCTGTTTTGATGATCAAAACAAACGCTATGCAAACAAGAAGAAATGGGTCAAGCAGATTGGTTTACTGCAGTCACCTCTCACCTCTCACACAGAACTGACTGACAACAGCCTCCCTCTCCCTCTCACACAGAACTGACTGACAACAGCCTCCCTCTCCCTCTCACACAGAACTGACTGACAACAGCCTCCCTCTCCCTCTCACACAGAACTGACTGACAACAGCCTCCCTCTCCCTCTCACACAGAACTGACTGACAACAGCCTCCCTCTCCCTCTCACACAGACTGACAACAGCCTGCCTCTCACACAGAACTGATTGACAACAGCCTCCCTCTCCCTCTCACACAGAACTGACTGACAACAGCCTCCCTCTCCCTCTCACACAGAACTGACTGACAACAGCCTCCCTCTCCCTCTCACACAGAACTGACTGACAACAGCCTCCCTCTCACACAGAGGCTGCCAATTCGCACCCTATTCCATACATAGTGCACTACTTTTGACCAGGGCCCATATCTGGTCAAAAGTAGTGAAATATATAGGGAATATGGTCCAATGTAGTGCACTATACATAGGGAATAGGGTGCCATTTGGGATGTAGCCATTCAGAGTTAAAATTCCATGTTGACTCTACAGAGGTTATTCACAGACACAGAGACAGATATTCTGGTCTCTGGTCTCGAGGTCGACTGATTAAATCAGCATGGCCGATTAATTAGGGCCGATTTGAAAGTTCCATAACAATCGGTAATCGGCATGATGGCAGATTACATTGCGCTCCACGAGGAGACTGCGTGGCAGGCTGACCACCTGTTACGCAAGGAGCCAAGGTAAGTTGCTAGCTAGCATTAAACGTATCTTATGAAAAACCAATCAATCTTAACATAATCACTAGTTAACTACACATGGTTGATGATATTACGAGGTTAACTAGCTTGTCCTGCGTTGCATATAATCAATGCGGTGCCTGTTAATTTATCATCGAATCACAGCCTACTTCAACTTCGCCAAACGGGTGATGATTTAACAAAAAACACATTTGCGAAAAAAAAGCACAATCGTTGCACGAATGTACCGAACCATAAACATCAATGGCTTTCTTTAAAATCAATACACAGAAGTATATATTTTTAAACCTGCATATTTAGTTATCCTGTTGTGTCTACAGCATTGTGACGTAGTTTTACGCATTTATGTTGAAGAATACCCGTAGGGGGCTACATTGCGCAAGTGGTCACCTGATGTCCCCCAGGGTGACTCTCGCGTAAAATACAGAGGTAGCCATTACTCCAATCGGTCCTACTGAAAAACGAATTGTCCCGAGGAATGTATTATCAAATAGATATTAGAAAAACACATTGAGGATTGATTATAAACAACGTTTGCCATGTTTCTGTCGATATTATGGAGCTAATTTGGAATATTTTTCGCCGTTTTCGTGACTGCAATTTCCGGGCGATTTCTCAGCCAAACGTGAAGAACAAACTGAGCCATTTCGCCTACAAAAATAATATTTTGGGAAAAAATGAACTTCTACCTGGGAGTCTCGTGAGTGAAAACATCCGAAGTTCATCAAAGGTAAACTATTTAATTTGATTGCTTTTCTGATTTCCGTGACCAAGTTACCTGCTGCTAGCTGGACAAAATGCTATGATAGGCTATCGATAAACTTACACAAATGCTTATCTATCTTTGGCTGTAAAGTATATTTTGAAAATCTGAGATGACAGGGTGATTAACAGAAGGCTAAGCTGTGTCTCAATATATTTAATTTGTGATTTTCATGAATAGGAATATTTTCTAGGGATATTTATGTCTGTTGTGTTATGCTAATTGTTTTCAGGCGATGATTACGCTCCCGCATGCGGGTTTGGGAGTCACAAGAAATTTTAAAAGAAATCCAGGTTAGCAGGCAATATTAAACTAGGGAAATTGTGTCACTTCTCTTGCGTTCATTGCACGCAGAGTCAGGGTATATGCAACAGTTTGGGCCACCAGGCTCGTTGTGAACTAATTTGCCAGAATTGTACGTAATTATGACACAACATTGAAGGTTGTGCAATGTAACAGGAATATTTAGACTGATGGATGCCACCCGTTAGATAAAATATGGAACGGTTCCGTATTTCACTGAAAGAATAAACATTTTGTTTTCGAAATGATAGTTTCCAGATTTGACCATATTAATGACCAAAGGCTCGTATTTCTGTGTTTATTATATTATAATTAAGTCTTTGATTTGATACTTGATAGAGCAGTCTGACTGAGTGATGGTAGGCAGCAGCAGGCTCGTAAGTATTCATTTAAACTTTCCTGTGTTTGCCAGCAGCTCTTCGCTGTGCTTGAAACACGGCTCTGTTTATGACTTCAAACTCCTGAGCTGGCAATACTAAAGTGCCTATTAGAACATCCAATAGTCAAAGGTATATTAAATACAAATGGTATAGAGAGAAATAGTCGACACGTCATAATTCCTATAATAACTACAACCTAAAACATAACTGGGAATATTGAAGAACTGGGAATATTGAACCACCAGCTTTCATATGTTCTCATGTTCTGAGCAAGGAACTGAAACGTTGGCTTTTTAACATGGCACATATTACACTTTTACTTTCTTCTCCAACACTTTGTTATGGCATTATTTAAACCAAATGGAACATGTTTCATTATTTATTTGAGACTAAATAGATTTCATGTATTATATTAAGTTAAAATGAAAGTGTTCATTCAGTATTGTTGTAATTGTCATTATTTTCAAAAAACACAGCCAAACTTGATTTCTTTTTTTTGCGGGGCGTATTGACCGAAGTGAACTGATTTGAAGACAACGAGAGCAAAGACCTCAAGTTTCATTGATTGACGGTATTTTCTGCCCAATGACCACTGATCTTCTTGAAATCTAGCTGGGTAGATAGCCAATGAGCTGTGGTAAACGGCAGAATGATATATAAAAATACATTTATATGAAAATACAAATAAAATATATATATATATAAAATACAAATAAAATATATAGATATAAATCGTCCGATTCATCGGTATCTGCTTTTTTTGGTCCTCCAATAAATTGGTATCGGCGTTGAAAATTCATAATCGATCGACCTCTACTCTGGTCAGAGACCGCTGCACCGCCCATTCTACCTCTACTCTGGTCAGAGACCGCTGCACCGCCCATTCTACCTCTACTCTGGTCAGAGACCGCTGCACCGCCCATTCTACCTCTACTCTGGTCAGAGACCGCTGCACCGCCCATTCTACCTCTACTCCGGTCAGAGACCGCTGCACCGCCCATTCTACCTCTACTCTGGTCAGAGACCGCTGCACCGCCCATTCTACCTCTACTCTGGTCAGAGACCGCTGACCGCCCATTCTACCTCTACTCTGGTCAGAGACCGCTGCACCGCCCATTCTACCTCTACTCTGGTCAGAGACCGCTGCACCGCCCATTCTACCTCTACTCTGGTCAGAGACCGCTGCACCGCCCATTCTACCTCTACTCTGGTCAGAGACCGCTGCACCGCCCATTCTACCTCTACTCTGGTCAGAGACCGCTGCACCGCCCATTCTACCTCTACTCTGGTCAGAGACCGCTGCACCGCCCATTCTACCTCTACTCTGGTCAGGACAGTGCACCGCCCATTCTACCTCTACTCTGGTCAGAGTGAGCACCGCCCATTCTACTCTATCTGGTCAGAGACCGCTGCAAGCCCATTCTACCTCTACTCTGGTCAGAGACCGCTGCACCACCCATTCTACCTCTACTCCGGTCAGAGACCGCTGCACCGCCCATTCTACCTCTACTCCAGACAGAGACCGCTGCACCGCCCATTCTACCTCTACTCCAGACAGAGACCACTGCACCGCCCATTCTACCTCTACTCCAGACAGAGACCACTGCACCGCCCATTCTACCTCTACTCCAGACAGAGACCGCTGCACCGCCCATTCTACCTCTACTCTTGTCAGAGACCGCCCATTCGACCTCTACTCTGGTCAGAGACCGCCCATTCGACCTCTACTCTGGTCAGAGGTCGCCCATTCGACCTCTGCTCTGGTCAGAGGCCGCCCATTCGACCTCTAGTCTGGTCGGAGACCGCCCATTCGACCGCTAGTCTGGTCAGAGACCGCCCATTCGACCTCTACTCTGGTCAGAGACCACCCATTCGACCTCCAGTCTAGTCAGAGGCCGCCCATTCGACCTCTAGTCTGTTCAGAGACCGCCCATTCAACCTCTAGTCTGGTCAGAGACTGCCCATTCGACCTCTACTCTCGTCAGAGACCGCCCATTCGACCTCTACTCTGGTCAGGCCACAGTGAGGAGCATGATGAGCCAAGGCAGAGTGAGTCGATGACAGATGCTGGAAAAATGATTGAGCAAGAATCATCAAGTTCTGTAGATTCTTGGGTTTGAAAGAATTGTCCCACAGGCCAACAGGACAGCAGGCGTACAGGGCAGCAGGCGGACAGGGCAGCAGGCGGACAACAGGACAACAAGCCAAGCAGGCAAGCAGGGAAGAAAGAAGGGAGGAAGGGAGTGGAAAGGAGGGGAGAAGAGAGGAGGTGGCAGGGAGGAGACGAGGGGAGAAGAGGGGATGAGGTGAGAGGAGAAGGGAAAAGGAGGGAAGCTGGGAGTGGAAAGGAGGGGAGAGGTGGGGAGAGGAGAGGCTAGAGGAGAGGTGAAGAGGGGAGAGGAGAGGCTAGAGGAGAGGTGAAGGGGGGAGAGGAGAGGGGAGGACCTGGGGTTGGGGAGGGGAGAGGAGGGGAGGAAGCGAGGGGGAGGAAAGGAGGGGAGGAAGCGAGCCGGGAGGCGAGAGGAAAGGGGAGGAGGGGAGAGGGGAAAGGAGGGGAGGGGAGAGGGAAGGGGAGAGGGGAAAGGGGAAAGGAGGGGAGGGGAAATGGGAAAGGAGGGGAGGGGAGAGGCTAGAGGAGAGGTGATGAGGGGAGAGGAGAGGGGAGAAGGGGAGAGTAGAGGAGAGGAGGAAGCGAGGGGAGGCGGGACAAGACAGGGCAAGGCAGGAAAGGACAGGGCAGGACTAGCAAGGCAGGACAGGACTAGAGGGCGACCGACAGCCAGTGGGCTTACCTGGGGTTGGGGCTGGGGAGGGGCTGAGAGGTGGTGGGTAGTGATAGATGGACCCCCCAACCCACAGTCAGGTGCTAAGAGAAAAGGGCATCAATACCTGCCGGGGTCAAGACCAGGGCCTGGAGGAGGTCAGAGAGCGAGACGATCCCCCCCACCACGTCATCTTTATCCACCAGCACGAGACGGTGGACCTGGGAGGAAGAGGAGAGAGGGTGAACCTGGGAGGAAGAGGAGAGAGGGTGAACCTGGGAGGAAGAGGAGAGAGGGTGAACCTGGGAGGAAGAGTAGAGAGGGTGAACCTGGGAGGAAGAGTAGAGAGGGTGAACCTGGGAGGAAGAGGAGAGAGGGTGAACCTGGAGGAAGAGGAGAGAGGGTGGATGAAGAGGAGAGAGGGTGGAAGAAGAGGAGCGAGGGTGGAAGAAGAGGAGGAAGGGAAGAGACACGGCAAATTGCACCCTATGTAGTTTATTACTTTGGACCAGAGTCAATAGGGATACTACTGTACTAGACTATACTACTGTACTATATTATACTACTGTACTAGACTATACTACTGTACTATATTATACTACTGTACTAGACTATACTACTGTACTACACTATACTACTGTACTATACTACTGTACTATAATATACTACTGTACTGTACTATACTACTGTACTATAATATACTACTGTACTATAATATACTACTGTACTAGACTATACTACTGTACTAGACTATACTACAGTACTATACTACTGTACTATACTATACTGCTGTACTATAATATACTACCGTACTGTACTATACTACTGTACTACACTATACTGCTGTACTATAATATACTACTGTACTATACTATACTACTGTACTATAATATACTACTGTACTATACTACTGTACTGTACTATACTACTGTACTACACTATACTACTGTACTATGCTATACTGCTGTACTATACTATACTACTGTACTATACTGCTGTACTATAATATACTACTGTACTATACTACGGTACTTTACTATACTACTCTACTATACTATGCTATACTACTGTACTATACTACTATACTATACTACTGTACTATACTATACTACTGTACTATAATATACTCCTGTACTATGCGATGCTATACTACTGTATTATACTGTACTGCTATACTATACTACTGTACTCTACTATGCTATACTACTGTACTATACTACTATATACAGGACTGTGACAGGAGGGACACAGCGGGGACAGTACACCACGACCAGCAGGGAAACAACTTCAGTAGTCTTTACCTCTGCCTTAGCAATACGATCGATGATAGTCTCCAGAGTCTCGTGAGGGTAACACTTCAGCACCCCGTCCACACAGCAGGCCCTGCTACTGATCGCCTCCTGCATGGTCATGTTCAGGTTATTGTAATTCTTCTGAGCGGCCAGATTCTACAGCAACACAGGGAGGTGTGGGACGGGGGACGGGGGGGGGGCAAATCCAAGGAACATTTCCCATGTGAATCATTTGCATGCTGTTTTCCTTCTCAATGCAGAGTTATTGACATGGTGCCACTTACAATCACATCAAACCTGGAGTACAGGGCCTTGATTTTCCCTGAAAACAGAAGACATACAGATAAGGCTGGCATTCAAACTAGGGCTAAAGGGCTAACGCTAGCATTAGGCATTTAAACTAGGGCTAAAGGGCTAAGGCTAGCATTAGGCATTTAAACTAGGGCTAAAGGGCTAACGCTAGCATTAGGCATTTAAACTAGGGCTAAAGGGCTAACGCTAGCATTAGGCATTTAAACTAGGGCTAAAGGCCTAACGCTAGCATTAGGCATTTAAACTAGGGCTAAAGGGCTAACCTTAGCATTAAGTGTTCAAACTTAAGATAAAGAGCTAACCCTAGCATTTGTCGTTCAAACTAAAGCTAAAGGGCTAACCCTAGCATTTGTCATTCAAACTAAAGCTAAAGAGCTAACCCTGGCATTTGTCGTTCAATCTAAAGCTAAAGAGCTAACCCTAGCATTTGTCGTTCAAACTAAAGCTAAAGAGCTAACCCTAGCATTTGTCGTTCAAACTAAAGCTAAAGAGCTAACCCTAGCATTTGTCGTTCAAACTAAAGCTAAAGAGCTAACCCTAGCATTTGTCGTTCAAACTAAAGCTAAAGAGCTAACCCTAGCATTTGGCATCGTAAAACAAAATAGCTCTAATTTTCCTAAATGTTAGTGGAAGTAAATGTTAAAGGTGTTTTCATCACTGAGGTGAAACCAGACACATACCCTCCTCATTGACCACTGGCAGAGCGGAGACCCTCCGCTGTACGAAGATGGCCAGGGCGTCGTACACCGTGTCTGTCTCCCGGACAGTAGCAATCTGTTTAAATGTTCCAATGTCCACCTCCTCAATTCTCTTCTGGAGGTACCGAGGCTTTGGTATCATGGTGCCCTGGGAGGAAAGAATGGTGGCAGAAAAAGGTTTCTAGCCTGGTCCCAGATCAGTTTGAGATGTCTTGTCAACTCCTATATGGTCCTTGTCACAATGGCCATAGAAATTGGAAAGATATGTCAAAAAACAGATCTGGGACCAGGCTATCAAGTGTCCAGAATCATTACATGTTGTTTATCAGATAGGCTAATGTGAAAGAGGTTCTCACAAAGATATGCAGGAACTTGAGGATGCGTTTGTGGGTGAGGATGTGCAGGACGTTGCCAGACTCTGGGTCGATCACAGGCAGCCGATGGATCTTATACTTCAGCAGAGAATAGATGGCATCAAAAAGGCTGTAGAGAACAAGAGACGGGTTGTCCTGACAACGGCTTAGGAGTTGGCGAGACGGCACAAAGAAATGTGGAGACTAGGGGCTCGAGAAGGTAAGGCACCGCTAGTTACCTGGAGTCAGGTGTGATACTGATCAGAGTATGGTTGGAGTACTTCAGCAATTCCTCTGGATCATGAAGCAGGATGAGACACACAGAGAGAGAATTTAAACAAGACTTTTAATCAATCAAATGTATTTCATAAAGCCTTCTTTATATTACAGCAATTGTTTCAAAGTGGTTTTATGGATACCTAGACCAAAACCCCAAGGGGATTCCATTGTGCCATCTACTGTATTTCTAGGTAGCTACAGGTCTACAGTCACCTCTACAGGTGGCTAGTCACCTCTACAGGTTAACAGTCACCTCTACAGGTCTACAGTCACCTCTACAGGTGGCTAGTCTTCTCTACAGGTCTACAGTCACCTCTACAGGTGGCTAGTCTTCTCTACAGGTCTACAGTCCCTCTACAGGTCTACAGTCACCTCTACAGGTGGCTAGTCACCTCTACAGGTCTACAGTCATCTCTACAGGTCTCTAGTCATCTCTACAGGTCTCTAGTCACCTCTACAGGTCTACAGTCACCTCTACAGGTCTACAGTCACCTCTACAGGTCTATAGTCACCTCTATGGGTCTCCAGTCACCTCTACAGGTCTCTAGTCACCTCTACAGGTCTACAGTCACCTCTACAGGTTTATAGTCACCTCTACAGGTTTATAGTCACCTCTACAGGTTTATAGTCACCTTCACATGGCTATAGTCACCTCTACAGGTTTATAGTCAAATCTACAGGTTTGTAGTCACCTCTACAGGTTTATTGTCACCTCTACAGGTTTGTAGTCACCTCCACAGGTTTTTAGTCACCTCTACAGGTTTATAGTCACCTCCACAGGTCTCTAGTCACCTCTACAGGTTTATAGTCACCTCTACAGGTTTGTATTCATCTCCACAGGTTTTTAGTCACCTCTACAGGTTTATAGTCAACTCCACAGGTCTCTAGTCACATCTACAGGTTTATAGTCACCTCTACAGGTTTATAGTCATCTCTACACGTCTATAGTCACCTCCACAGGTCTCTAGTCACCTCTACAGGTTTACAGTCACCTCTACAGGTTTATAGTCACCTCTACAGGTTTACGGTCACATATACAGGATTATAGTCACATCTACAGGATTATAGTCACCTCTACTGGTTTGTAGTCATCTCCACATGGCTATAGTCACCTCTACAGGTTTATAGTCACATCTACAGGTTTGTAGTCACCTTTACAGGATTATAGTCACCTCTACAGGTTTGTAGTCATCTCCACATGGCTATAGTCACCTCTACAGGTTTATAGTCACATCTACAGGTTTGTAGTCACCTTTACAGGTTTATAGTCACCTCCACAGGGCTATAGTCACCTCCACATGTTTATGGTCAACTCCACAGGATTATAGTCACCTCTACAGGTTTATAGTCACCTCTACAGGTGTGTAGTCACCTCTACAGGTTTATAGTCACCTCTACAGGTGTGTAGTCACCTCTACAGGTTTATAGTCACCTCTACAGGTTTATAGTCACCTCTACAGGTTTATAGTCACCTCTACAGGTTTATAGTCACCTCTACAGGTTTATAGTCACCTCTACAGGATTATAGTCACCTCTACAGGTGTGTAGTCACCTCTACAGGTTTATAGTCACCTCTACAGGTTTATAGTCACCTCTACAGGTTTATAGTCACCTCTACAGGTTTATAGTCACCTCTACAGGTTTATAGTCACCTCTACAGGTTTATAGTCACCTCTACAGGTGTGTAGTCACCTCTACAGGTTTATAGTCACCTCTACAGGTTTATAGTCACCTCTACAGGTTTATAGTCACCTCTACAGTCTTCTATCTTGTGCTCCTCCAGTTCATAGATCTCTACCTGGAAGACACAAGTGTACAGCAGGAGGTTTATATCTCCAGGAACAAGGTTGGAGTTTAAACCTACAGGAGGGTCTCTCTCCAGGAACAGGGTTGGAGTTAAAATCTCCAGGAGGGTATGTCTCCAGGAACAGGGTTGGAGTTAAAATCTCCAGCAGGGTATGTCTCCAGGAACAGGGTTGGAGTTAAAATCTCCAGGAGGGTATCTCCAGGAACAGGGTTATCGTGTGAGACACACATATATACCATACAACACAGCGGTATACTGTGTGAGACTAGTGTCTAGTGAGACATTAGCAGGGTCCTATATAACTTCTACTTCTGTGGTCCTGCATTACGATGAGCTTCCTGCTTTGTACTCCAGCTCCAGTAATCTGGATGCCAGGTCCAACAACAACAGATCACTCACCAGAGGAGACTGCCAATACCGGTGGAGAATGTTGATAAAGTCTGTGATGGTCAGCATACCTGGAAGGATACAGGGAAAGAACGAAGCTTTAAATGGGACTAAACTATGTTGTAGACAGACAGACAGGCAGGCAGGCAGGCAGGCAGGCAGGCAGGCAGGCAGGCAGGCAGGCAGGCAGGCAGGCAGACAGACAGACAGACAGACAGACAGACAGGCAGGCAGGCAGGCAGGGCAGACAGACAGACAGACAGGACAGGCAGACAGCAGACAGGCAGGCAGGCAGGCAGGGACAGGCAGGCAGGCAGGCAGGCAGGCAGACAGACAGACAGGCAGAGGCAGGCAGGCAGGACAGGCAGGCAGACAGACAGGAAGGACAGGCAGGCAGGAGGCAGACAGACAGACAGACAGACAGACAGACAGACAGACAGACAGACAGACAGACAGACAGACAGACAGACAGACAGACAGACAGACAGACAGACAGACAGACAGACAGACAGACAGACAGACAGGTTCAATCATCTGGTGTGCTCCTGTATGAGGGCCCGTTGACATTCTCAGTGGTGTAGCTGTGTATAAATAACCACAGAAAGGGTGCAGGGGATTATAGGATTCTGTCCCAGACGACACACTATTCCCTATATAGTACACTTCTTTGACGAGGGAACAGGGTGCCATTTGGGATGCAGAATAGAGTCCCACTAGACACTGGAGCTCAGGTGCTGTACTATAGTTAGATCTCTGGCACCAAATTCTGCAGAGGGGATGGATCTGGCTCTAACCCAGAAAACAGCCCAGGGCTAAGGTCCAAATGGAATCCCATTCCCTATATAGTGTGCAGGGCCCCTGGTCAAAAGTAGTGCACTAACGTAGGGAATACGGTGTCATTTTGGGACGCATCCTAATCCAGAAACCAGACCAGCCTGGTGGGAAGGGTGGAACGGACCCGGCCCACTTGCCTTTCAAAGGTTTCTTGAAAGGCCACCCAGCAGTGACCCAGCATGGAGCCAGCATGGAGCCAGCATTGGTCTAGCTAATTGATGATCTGCATTTAATCATATCAACACCCCTGTTTATAACCCTCCCAGAGACAAGGAGGGATGTTTAGTAGCCTCATAAGGGATTTATATATTTATAAAATACTCATTCACAGGAAACACGGTTAGACGTGAATACAGAGAGACGTGTAACCAAAACCGCAGATACGTCGTACACACACACAGCAGTAACTTACACCTTTTCAAACCATCCGCCACTTACTTTATGGTTCAACTACCTACGGTCTAATTTCAGGGACCCTAACCTCTGAACCCAGACAGTCGCCTAGCTGATCCCCAAGCAGGAGAAGCGGAGTTGGGTTGTTGGGGTTTGAGAGGAATGCTGCATTGATATTACGGGGTGTCTGTCTGTAATCTGAGTCTAAACTCATAGCTGACCCATTGGACTTTAAAGGTTAGATGCCAGATTGGGAAATGCTCGGGTTCCAGGTTACCTTACCTACAAAACACTGCAGCTTGTTATCCCACAGCGGCGCCGCCCGAACACCGTTCGCCACCAGAGCAAAGAAAGCTTTTTTTACCTGAAACACAAAAACACAGAAACTCTGATACGCTGGTCGTGTTGGGTGTCTGGTCGCTCATTGGTCGTGTTGGGTGTCTGGTCGCTCATTGGTCGTGTTGGGTGTCTGGTCGCTCATTGGTCATTGGTCATTGGTCGTGTTGGGTGTCTGGTCGCTCATTGGTCGTGTTGGGTGTCTGGTCGCTCATTGGTCGTGTTGGGTGTCTGGTCGCTCATTGGTCGTGTTGGGTGTCTGGTCGCTCATTGGTCGTGTTGGGTGTCTGGTCGCTCATTGGTCGTGTTGGGTGTCTGGTCGCTCATTGGTCGTGTTGGGTGTCTGGTCGCTCATCTGGGTCGTGTTGGGTGTCTGGTCGTCATTGGTCGTGTTGGGTGTCTGGTCGCTCATTGGTCGTGTTGGGTGTCTGGTCGCTCATTGGTCGTGTTGGGTGTCTGGTCGCTCATTGGTCGTGTTGGGTGTCTGGTCGCTCATTGGTCGTGTTGGGTGTCTGGGCTCATTGGTCGTGTTGGGTGTCTGGTCGCTCATTGGTCGTGTTGGGTGTCTGCTCATTGGTCGTGTTGGGTGTCTGGTCGCTCATTGGTCGTGTTGGGTGTCTGGTCGCTCATTGGTCGTGTTGGGTGTCTGGTCGCTCATTGGTCGTGTTGGTGTCTGGTCGTGTTGGGTGTCTGGTCGCTCATTGGTCGTGTTGGGTGTCTGGTCGCTCATTGGTCGTGTTGGGTGTCTGGTCGCTCATTGGTCGTGTTGGGTGTCTGGTCGCTCATTGGTCGTGTTGGGTGTCTGGTCGCTCATTGGTCGTGTTGGGTGTCTGGTCGCTCATTGGTCGTGTTGGGTGTCTGGTCGCTCATTGGTCGTGTTGGGTGTCTGGTCGCTCATTGGTCGTGTTGGGTGTCTGGTCGCTCATTGGTCGTGTTGGGTGTCTGGTCGCTCATTGGTCGTGTTGGGTGTCTGGTCGCTCATTGCTATGTTGCAAAGACATTTCAGCGATTCCAATTTAAGACAAAAAAAAAGGTTTTATGACCCATTAAATAAACAATTTCTAATAAACAATATCTGCCATTTAGCAGACGATTCTATCCAATGTAACTCACAGACATACGTGCATACGGGTGGTGCCTCTGGGAATTAAACCCACGAAATAACATTGCAATGTTGAAGTTGAGCTTTTGGGGGAGCTTGAATGTACCTGCAAGGTGGTGTCGAAGATGACCAGTTTGGAGCTGGTTGGAATGGCGTCATAGCAGCAGTGGTTCCTCATGAACTTGGTGTAGACGTTGGCATCTGGGGCCGAGGCTGGGGCTGCAGGGAGGAACAGGGGTGGAGCACCCTGCCACAGGTCCGTCAGTGTCCTGACACAGGGCTTCTCTAACCTCACCCCGAAAAAAACCTTAAACCCCCCCAACCATGGATTTGATCCATTCCAGAGCCAGTATGTCAACAAATCGTCAAGCCCTAGGTTATGTTAATCAGGTAGTTCAGGGTTAGAACAAAAAACTGTGTAACCTTGGTGGGTCCCAGAGAAGAGGGTTCAGATCCACTGTCCTAACACACTCTCAGAGAGGCTTTTTCACACTACTGAGCCAAACCGAACCAGGCCAAGCCAAACCAAGGTGTACTGAACTGGCCTAGTTGGTTACACATCCACCGTAGCAGCTGGGACCGTGCTGAAGAAGGACAATGTGAAATATGAGTGGAGCCAGGACAGGTCGGTTCTGTCGGCACGGTAGAACCAGGACAGGTTGGTTCTGTCGGCACGGTAGAACCAGGACAGGTTGGTTCTGTCGGCACGGTAGAACCAGGAACGGTCGGTTCTGTCGGCACAGTAGAACCAGGACAGGTTGGTTTGTTTCGGCACGGTAGAACCAGGACAGGTTGGTTCTGTCAGCACGGGAGTGTGAAAAGGTCTGTCTGGTATAGCAGCAATACAACAGTATCGATACAACAACACACACACACACACACACACACACACACACACACACACACACACACACACACACACACACACACACACACACACACACACATCTCCTTCATAGTGAGACCATCCATGAAGGGGACACACAAAGACAGAAGATTCTATAATTACTTGTTCTTCAACTCCCAACGTGTCTGTATGACACGTTACAGTTACATTTCTGGGTTGAAGATGCATATCTGCATATCTGATGGGCACAGAATATCACACAGTAGAGTTACCTATCTCCTTCATAGTGAGACCATCCATGAAGGGGACCTGCACAAAGACAGAAGATTCTATAATTACTTGTTCTTCAACTCCCAATGCGTGTCTGTGTGAGTTTCACGTTATTTGAGTTACATTTCTGGGTTGAAGATGCATATCTGCATATCTGATGGGCACAGAATATCTCACAGTAGAGCTCACAGAATATCTCACAGCAGAGCTCACAGAATATCTCACAGTAGAGCTCACAGATTATCTCACAGAGTAGAACTCACAGAATATCTCACAGAGTAGAACTCACAGAGTAGAACTCGCAGAGTAGGTCTCACAGAATATCTCACAGTAGAGCTCACAGATTATCTCACAGAGTAGAACTCACAGAATATCTCACAGAGTAGAACTCACAGAGTAGAACTCGCAGAGTAGGTCTCACAGAATATCTCACAGACATTACCCAGTCATTAAAAACATAGATACATGGGTTTTAAGTAAGAAGCAACATAACAGTGACTTATTTCTATTGATGTGCAATACTTGGCATGGTATGTACTGTATGTACTGTATGCCAACTCATATAGTGTGTTGTAAGGACATACATTGTGCTTAGTTTAACCGTAAAGCAGTCAGGTGTGAGGGTTGCCACACAGGGCCAGGAAGCTAAATACAAAACAAGAGCTTGTCAACACTGTCAACAGAATGCCTTGACACATATCAAGCAGGGACTGAGAGCTACAAACAAAAGGAATGTATTGGAACGACACAGGGTCTTAGCAACAGCTAACTGTTAGCTAACAGCTAAGACAAAATGAATGTTGTTCTCGTTTCAAACTCATCGAACTAGATTTTCATATAAACCTTGTCTTCTTCTGCTCTGAGGCAAGCCAATGTCTTCATGAAAAGGGTGAGAGAAAAATTAGTGAAGTATTTGGCTTCGCAGCTTGCAATTCTCTGGAGACCGGGATTGTGACGCTTGGCACTTCTACACTTGAGGTTACAAGATGTAGGCTGCGGTATCAACGTTGATAAGAATTCACAACGTGCTAACAGTTCAACAACAAGTATATCTATTTACAACAGTCTACTGTACTGGTGTCGTCTATAACTGTAGCAGACCTAGATTCTCACAGTGAAGCAGTCTTCAGTTCCTAACCATCCATGTAGGTGTGCAGCTGTCGTAAAACCTGTTTAACACACTCACGCAACACAACAACATGCTTCAGGAGGACAGGTGAGAATGTTCTGCTTCATTGCCTTACCTCATGGGAAGACTCCATGGCTCTGAGGCTGAAGAGAGGAGAGGCTGGGCTGGATAGAGGGAGAGGAGTGGACGGAGCAGGCTGAGAGAGACGGTTTTACTGGGGCTGCTCCTGTCACCTCCTGAGCATGATCCAACTGTGCTCCAGTCCCTGAGAGCAGCGGGGACTAAATTGGGAGCGAGGGAGCGGACTGTTGCATGAGGGGGACTGTCAGAGGGAAGGGGGAATAACAGTGTGTGTGTGTGTGTGTGTGTGTGTGTGTGTGTGTGTGTGTGTGTGTGTGTGTGTGTGTGTGTGTGTGTGTGTGTGTGTGTGTGTATACCGTAGACCAGCCCTGCAATAAAAAGGGCAAGAAAGGCTACAGGGTTAGCAGCAGGCAAGGAGATCAGTGCTGCTGAGACAGACAGAGACAGGCAAGGAGATCAGTGCTGCTGAGACAGACAGAGACAGGCAGAGACAGATCAGTGCTGCTGAGACAGACAGAGACAGGCAGAGACAGGCAGAGACAGGCAAAAGGCAGCAGTGACTCAGCTTTAGACAGGTGCTGCAGAGACAGGCAGAGACAGGAAGAGACAGACAGAGACAGGCAGAGACAGGCAGAGACAGACAGAGACAGGCAGAGACAGACAGAGACAAGCAGAGACAAGCAGAGACAGACAGAGACAGATAGAGACAGGCAGAGACAGGCAGAGACAGACAGAGACAGGCAGAGACAGGCAGAGACAGACAGAGACAGACAGAGACAGGCAGAGACAGACAGAGACAGGCAGAGACAGACAGAGACACAGACAGAGACAAGCAGAGACAGACAGAGACAGACAGACAGACAGGACAGGCAGAGACAGGCAGAGATAGACAGAGACAGGCAGAGACAGGCAGGACAGAGACAGACAGAGACAGGCAGAGACAGACAGAGACAAGCAGAGACAGAGAAGGCAGACAGACAGACAGAGACAACAGAGACAGACAGAGACAGGCAGAGACAGGCAAAAGGCAGCAGTGACTCAGCTTTAGACAGGTGCTGCAGAGACAGAGACAGGCAGAGACAGGCAAGGAGATCAGTGCTGCTGAGACAGAGACAGGCAGAGACAGGCAGAGACAGGCAGACAGACAGACAGAGACAAACAGAGACAGACAGAGACAAACAGAGACAGGCAGAGACAGAGACAGACAGTGACAAACAGAGACAGACAGAGACAAACAGAGACAGGCAGAGACAAGAGTGACAGGCAGAGACAAACAGAGACAGGCAGAGACAAGCAGAGACAGGCAGAGACAGGCAGAGACAGACAGACAGAGACAGACAGAGACAGACAGAGACAAGCAGAGACAGACAGAGACAGACAGAGACAGGCAGAGACAGACAGAGACAGGCAAGAAGCAGCAGTGACTCAGGTTTAGACAGGTGCTGCAGAGACAGGCAGAGACAGGCATTGATCCAGATGGTATTGGTGTTCGTTTTGTCTACCTGCATTTCTTAAAAGTGTATTAAAATAAACAACTTAGCGATTACATTCACTATCAGTTTTAAAAAGCAAGTGTTTTGGCATCATTACGTTTGCTTAAAAGCCGATTGAAGCTGCTTAAACTAAATGTTAAAGGACATAACTAATATCTGATCAAGCCATTTAGAAATGAGTAGATCAATCAAACAATAGAACCTGGAGAACTAAACATGAGCAGTTCAACACTACAGAAAAATGCCGCTCAGTAAAATGAAACTGAAAGCTGACAACTAAAATGAAGAAAGCGATGACTGTGCAACAACCGCTGTCCTCTTCAACATGTCTTACTTTGTAACTTGTATGGCAGCCTCCCTGAGTGTTAGACGTTCCCTGCCAGGACAGATGAAGCTATTTATACCTACCGTGACCTGACGCTTGTGTGCCCAGTGCCAAATGGCACCCTTTTAGCTATGTAGTGGGATAGTGCTCTGGTCCAAAGTAGAGCACTATATTAGAGCACTATATTAGAGCACGATATAGAGATTAGGGTGCAAGTTGAGACTCATCAACACTGTAATATCCCTGTCTCACTCACCAGGACATGGAATGGCACCGCAGAGGCAACTGGACAGGTTTATGTGGCACTGGAAAATACAGAATACAAGAAAAAAAAAAAAGGATACCCTGTATATAGTATATACTCTGTACTGGTACCCCCTGTATATAGCCTCCACATTGACTCTGTACTGGTACCCCCTGTATATAGCCTCCACATTGACTCTGTACTGGTACCCCCTGTATATAGTCTCCACATTGACTCTGTACCGGTACCCCTGTATATAGTCTCCACATTGACTCTGTACTGGTACCCCCTGTATATAGCCTCCACATTGACTCTGTACCAGTACCCCTGTATATAGCCTCCACATTGACTCTGTACTGGTACCCCCTGTATATAGCCTCCACATTGACTCTGTACTGGTACCCCTGTATACAGCCTCCACATTGACTCTGGTACCCCCTGTATACAGCCTCCACATTGACTCTGTACTGGTACCCCTGTATATAGCCTCCACATTGACTCTGTACTGGTACCCCCTGTATATAGCCTCCACATTGACTCTGTACTGGTACCCCCTGTATATAGCCTCCACATTGACTCTGTACTGGTACCCCTGTATATAGCCTCCACATTGACTCTGTACTGGTACCCCCTGTATACAGCCTCCACATTGACTCTGTACTGGTACCCCCTGTATATAGCCTCCACATTGACTCTGTACTGGTACCCCTGTATATAGCCTCCACATTGACTCTGTATTGGTACCCCCTGTATATAGCCTCCACATTGACTCTGTACCAGTACCCCCTGTATATAGCCTCCACATTGACTCTGTACTGGTACCCCTGTATATAGCCTCCACATTGACTCTGTATTGGTACCCCTGTATATAGCCTCCACATTGACTCTGTACTGGTACCCCTGTATATAGCCTCCACATTGACTCTGTACTGGTACCCCTGTATATAGCCTCCACATTGACTCTGTATTGGTACCCCTGTATATAGCCTCCACATTGACTCTGTACCGTACCCCCTGTATATAGCCTCCACATTGACTCTGTACCGGTACCCCCTGTATATAGCCTCCACATTGACTCTGTACTGGTACCCCTGTATATAGCCTCCACATTGACTCTGTACTGGTACCCCCTGTATACAGCCTCCACATTGACTCTGTACTGGTACCCCCTGTATATAGCCTCCACATTGACTCTGTACTGGTACCCCTGTATATAGCCTCCACATTGACTCTGTATTGGTACCCCTGTATATAACCTCCACATTGACTCTGTATCAGTACCCCCTGTATATAGCCTCCACATTGACTCTGTACCGTTACCCCTGTATATAGCCTCCACATTGACTCTGTATCAGTACCCCTGTATATAGCCTCCACATTGACTCTGTACCGTAACACCCTGTATATAGCCTCCACATTGACTCTGTACCGTAACACCCTGTATATAGCCTCCACATTGACTCTGTACCGTACTGGTACCCCCTGTATATAGCCTCCACATTGACTCTGTACTGGTACCCCCTGTATATAGTCTCCACATTGACTCTGTACCGGTACCCCCTGTATATAGTCTCCACATTGACTCTGTACTGGTACCCCTGTATATAGCCTCCACATTGACTCTGTACTGGTACCCCTGTATATAGCCTCCACATTGACTCTGTACCGGTACCCCCTGTATATAGCCTCCACATTGACTCTGTACCGGTACCCCTGTATATAGTCTCCACATTGACTCTGTACCGGTACCCCCTGTATATAGCCTCCACATTGACTCTGTACCGGTACCCCCTGTATATAGCCTCCACATTGACTCTGTACTGGTACCCCCTGTATATAACCTCCACATTGACTCTGTACCGGTAACACCCCCTGTATATAGTCTCCACATTGACTCTGTACTGGTAGCCCCTGTATATAGCCTCCACATTGACTCTGTACTGGTACCCCCTGTATATAGCCTCCACATTGACTCTGTACTGGTACCCCCTGTATATAGCCTCCACATTGACTCTGTACTGGTAATACCCTGTATATAGCCTCCACATTGACTCTGTACTGGTACCCCCTGTATATAGCCTCCACATTGACTCTGTACCCCCTGTATACAGCCTCCACATTGACTCTGTACTGGTACCCCTGTATATAGCCTCCACATTGACTCTGTACTGGTACCCCTGTATATAGCCTCCACATTGACTCTGTACTGGTACCCCTGTATATAGCCTCCACATTGACTCTGTATTGGTACCCCCTGTATATAGCCTCCACATTGACTCTGTACTGGTACCCCTGTATACAGCCTCCACATTGACTCTGTACTGGTACCCCTGTATATAGCCTCCACATTGACTCTGTACTGGTACCCCTGTATATAGCCTCCACATTGACTCTGTATTGGTACCCCCTGTATATAGCCTCCACATTGACTCTGTACTGGTACCCCCTGTATATAGCCTCCACATTGACTCTGTACTGGTACCCCCTGTATATAGCCTCCACATTGACTCTGTATTGGTACCCCCTGTATATAGCCTCCACATTGACTCTGTACTGGTACCCCTGTATATAGCCTCCACATTGACTCTGTACTGGTACCCCCTGTATACAGCCTCCACATTGACTCTGTACTGGTACCCCTGTATATAGCCTCCACATTGACTCTGTACTGGTACCCCCTGTATATAGCCTCCACATTGACTCTGTATTGGTACCCCCTGTATATAGTCTCCACATTGACTCTGTATCAGTACCCCCTGTATATAGCCTCCACATTGACTCTGTACCGTTACCCCCTGTATATAGCCTCCACATTGACTCTGTATCAGTACCCCCTGTATATAGCCTCCACATTGACTCTGTACCGTAACACCCTGTATATAGCCTCCACATTGACTCTGTACCGTAACACCCTGTATATAGTCTCCACATTGACTCTGTACTGGTACCCCTGTATATAGTCTCCACATTGACTCTGTACTGGTACCCCTGTATATAGTCTCCACATTGACTCTGGTACCCCCTGTATATAGTCTCCACATTGACTCTGTACTGGTACCCCCTGTATATAGTCTCCACATTGACTCTGTACTGGTACCCCTGTATATAGTCTCCACATTGACTCTGTACCGGTACCCCCTGTATATAGCCTCCACATTGACTCTGTACCCCCTGGTAGCCTCCCTGATATAGTCTCCACATTGACTCTGACTCTGGTACCCCCTGTATATAGCCTCCACATTGACTCTGTACCGGTACCCCCTGTATATAGCCTCCACATTGACTCTGTACTGGTACCCCTGTATATAGTCTCCACATTGACTCTGTACCGTAACACCCTGTATATAGTCTCCACATTGACTCTGTACTGGTACCCCTGTATATAGCCTCCACATTGACTCTGTACTGGTACTCCCCTGTATATATCCTCCACATTGACTCTGTACTGGTACCCCCTGTATATAGCCTCCACATTGACTCTCTGGTACCCCCTGTATATAGCCTCCACATTGACTCTGGTACCCCCTGTATATAGTCTCCACATTGACTCTGGTACCCCCTGTATACAGCCTCCACATTGACTCTGTACTGGTACCCCTGTATATAGCCTCCACATTGACTCTGTACTGGTACCCCTGTATATAGCCTCCACATTGACTCTGTACTGGTACCCCTGTATATAGCCTCCACATTGACTCTGTATTGGTACCCCCTGTATATAGCCTCCACATTGACTCTGTACTGGTACCCCTGTATACAGCCTCCACATTGACTCTGTACTGGTACCCCCTGTATATAGCCTCCACATTGACTCTGTACTGGTACCCCTGTATATAGCCTCCACATTGACTCTGTATTGGTACCCCCTGTATATAGCCTCCACATTGACTCTGTACTGGTACCCCCTGTATATAGCCTCCACATTGACTCTGTACTGGTACCCCCTGTATATAGCCTCCACATTGACTCTGTATTGGTACCCCCTGTATATAGCCTCCACATTGACTCTGTACTGGTACCCCTGTATATAGCCTCCACATTGACTCTGTACTGGTACCCCTGTATATAGCCTCCACATTGACTCTGTATTGGTACCCCCTGTATATAGCCTCCACATTGACTCTGGTAACACCCTGTATATAGCCTCCACATTGACTCTGTACCTGTATATAGTCCACATTGACCCCCTGTATATAGCCTCCACATTGACTCTGTACCGTATATAGCCTCCACATTGACCCTGTATATAGCCTCCACATTGACTCTGTACTGGTACCCCTGTATACAGCCTCCACATTGACTCTGTACTGGTACCCCTGTATATAGCCTCCACATTGACTCTGTACTGGTACCCCTGTATATAGCCTCCACATTGACTCTGTATTGGTACCCCCTGTATATAGTCTCCACATTGACTCTGTATCAGTACCCCTGTATATAGCCTCCACATTGACTCTGTACCGTTACCCCTGTATATAGCCTCCACATTGACTCTGTATCAGTACCCCTGTATATAGCCTCCACATTGACTCTGTACCGTAACACCCTGTATATAGCCTCCACATTGACTCTGTACCGTAACACCCTGTATATAGTCTCCACATTGACTCTGTACTGGTACCCCTGTATATAGTCTCCACATTGACTCTGTACTGGTACCCCCTGTATATAGTCTCCACATTGACTCTGGTACCCCCTGTATATAGTCTCCACATTGACTCTGTACTGGTACCCCCTGTATATAGTCTCCACATTGACTCTGTACTGGTACCCCTGTATATAGTCTCCACATTGACTCTGTACCGGTACCCCCTGTATATAGCCTCCACATTGACTCTGTACCGGTACCCCCTGTATATAGTCTCCACATTGACTCTGTACCGGTACCCCCTGTATATAGCCTCCACATTGACTCTGTACCGGTACCCCCTGTATATAGCCTCCACATTGACTCTGTACTGGTACCCCCTGTATATAGTCTCCACATTGACTCTGTACCGTAACACCCTGTATATAGTCTCCACATTGACTCTGTACTGGTACCCCCTGTATATAGCCTCCACATTGACTCTGTACTGGTACCCCTGTATATAGCCTCCACATTGACTCTGTACCGGTACCCCCTGTATATAGCCTCCACATTGACTCTGTACCGGTACCCCCTGTATATAGCCTCCACATTGACTCTGTACCAGTACCCCTGTATATAGCCTCCACATTGACTCTGGTACCCCCCTGTATATAGCCTCCACATTGACTCTGTACCAGTACCCCCTGTATATAGCCTCCACATTGACTCTGTACTGGTACCCCCTGTATATAGCCTCCACATTGACTCTGTACCGGTACCCCCTGTATATAGCCTCCACATTGACTCTGTACTGGTACCCCTGTATATAGTCTCCACATTGACTCTGTACTGGTACCCCCTGTATATAGCCTCCACATTGACTCTGTACTGGTACCCCTGTATATAGTCTCCACATTGACTCTGGTACCCCCTGTATATAGCCTCCACATTGACTCTGTACCGGTACCCCCTGTATATAGCCTCCATATTGACTCTGTACCGGTACCCCTCTGTATATATCCTCCACATTGACTCTGTACCGGTGCCCCCTGTATATAGCCTCCATATTGACTCTGTACCGGTACCCTGTATATAGCCTCCACATTGACTCTGTACCGGTACCCCCTGTATATAGCCTCCACATTGACTCTGTACCGTAATACCCTGTATATAGCCTCCACATTGACTCTGTACCGGTACCCCCTGTATATAGCCTCCACATTGACTCTGTACCGTAATACCCTGTATATAGCCTCCACATTGACTCTGTACCGGTACCCCCTGTATATAGCCTCCACATTGACTCTGTACCGGTACCCCCTGTATATAGCCTCCACATTGACTCTGTATCAGTACCCCTGTATATAGCCTCCACATTGACTCTGTACCGTAATACCCTGTATATAGCCTCCACATTGACTCTGTACTGGTACCCCCTGTATATAGCCTCCACATTGACTCTGTACCGGTACCCCCTGTATATAGCCTCCACATTGACTCTGTACCAGTACACCCTGTATATAGCCTCCACATTGACTCTGTACCGTAATACCCTGTATATAGCCTCCACATTGACTCTGTACTGGTACCCCCTGTATATAGCCTCCACATTGACTCTGTACTGGTACCCCCTGTATATAGCCTCCACATTGACTCTGTACCGGTACCCCCTGTATATAGTCTCCACATTGACTCTGTACCGGTACCCCCTGTATATAGCCTCCACATTGACTCTGTACCGGTACCCCCTGTATATAGCCTCCACATTGACTCTGTACCAGTACCCCTGTATATAGTCTCCACATTGACTCTGTACTGGTACCCCTGTATATAGCCTCCACATTGACTCTGTACAAGTACCCCCTGTATATAGCCTCCACATTGACTCTGTACCGTAACACCCTGTATATAGTCTCCACATTGACTCTGTACTGGTACCCCTGTATATAGTCTCCACATTGACTCTGTACCGTAACACCCTGTATATAGCCTCCACATTGACTCTGTACTGGTACCCCCTGTATATAGCCTCCACATTGACTCTGTACCGGTACCCCCTGTATATAGCCTCCACATTGACTCTGTACCAGTACCCCCTGTATATAGCCTCCACATTGACTCTGTACCGGTACCCCCTGTATATAGTCTCCACATTGACTCTGTACTGGTACCCCCTGTATATAGCCTCCACATTGACTCTGTACCAGTACCCCTGTATATAGCCTCCACATTGACTCTGTACCGTAACACCCTGTATATAGTCTCCACATTGACTCTGTACTGGTACCCCTGTATATAGCCTCCACATTGACTCTGTACCGTAACACCCTGTATATAGCCTCCACATTGACTCTGTACTGGTACCCCCTGTATATAGCCTCCACATTGACTCTGTACCGGTACCCCTGTATATAGCCTCCACATTGACTCTGTACCAGTACCCCTGTATATAGCCTCCACATTGACTCTGTACCGGTACCCCCTGTATATAGCCTCCACATTGACTCTGTACCAGTACCCCCTGTATATAGTCTCCACATTGACTCTGTACTGGTACCCCCTGTATATAGCCTCCACATTGACTCTGTACCAGTACCCCCTGTATATAGCCTCCACATTGACTCTGTACCGGTACCCCCTGTATATAGTCTCCACATTGACTCTGTACTGGTACCCCTGTATATAGTCTCCACATTGACTCTGAACCAGTACCCCCTGTATATAGTCCCCACATTGACTCTGTACTGGTACCCCCTGTATATAGTCTCCACATTGACTCTGTACCGGTACCCCCTGTATATAGCCTCCACATTGACTCTGTACCGGTACCCCTGTATATAGCCTCCACATTGACTCTGTACCAGTACCCCTGTATATAGCCTCCACATTGACTCTGTACTGGTACCCCCTGTATATAGCCTCCACATTGACTCTGTACTGGTACCCCTGTATATAGCCTCCACATTGACTCTGTACTGGTACCCCCTGTATATAGCCTCCACATTGACTCTGTACCGGTACCCCCTGTATATAGCCTCCACATTGACTCTGTACTGGTACCCCTGTATATAGTCTCCACATTGACTCTGTACTGGTACCCCTGTATATAGCCTCCACATTGACTCTGTACTGGTACCCCCTGTATATAGTCTCCACATTTACTCTGTACTGGTACCCCCTGTATATAGCCTCCACATTGACTCTGTACTGGTACCCCCTGTATATAGTCTCCACATTTACTCTGTACTGGTACCCCTGTATATAGTCTCCACATTTACTCTGTACTGGTACCCCTGTATATAGCCTCCACATTGACTCTGGTACCCCCTGTATATAGCCTCCACATTGACTCTGTACTGGTACCCCCTGTATATAGTCTCCACATTTACTCTGTACTGGTACCCCCTGTATATAGCCTCCACATTGACTCTGGTACCCCCTGTATATAGCCTCCACATTTACTCTGTACTGGTACCCCCTGTATATAGTCTCCACATTGACTCTGTACCGGTACCCCCTGTATATAGCCTCCACATTGACTCTGTACTGGTACCCCTGTATATAGTCTCCACATTGACTCTGTACTGGTACCCCCTGTATATAGTCTCCACATTGACTCTGTACTGGTACCCCTGTATATAGCCTCCAAATTGACTCTGTACTGGTACCCCCTGTATATAGCCTCCACATTGACTCTGTACCGGTACCCCCTGTATATAGCCTCCACATTGACTCTGGTACCCCTGTATATAGCCTCCACATTGACTCTGTACTGGTACCCCCTGTATATAGCCTCCACATTGACTCTGTACCGGTACCCCCTGTATATAGCCTCCACATTGACTCTGTACCGGTACCCCCTGTATATATCCTCCACATTGACTCTGTACCAGTACCCCCTGTATATAGCCTCCACATTGACTCTGTACTGGTACCCCTGTATATAGTCTCCACATTGACTCTGTACTGGTACCCCCTGTATATAGCCTCCACATTGACTCTGTACCAGTACCCCCTGTAGCCTCCACATTGACTCTGGTACCCCCTGTATATAGCCTCCACATTGACTCTGTACTGGTACCCCCTGTATATAGCCTCCACATTGACTCTGTACTGGTACCCCCTGTATATAGCCTCCACATTGACTCTGTACCGGTACCCCCTGTATATAGCCTCCACATTGACTCTGTACTGGTACCCCTGTATATAGCCTCCACATTGACTCTGTACCAGTACCCCTGTATATAGCCTCCACATTGACTCTGTACCGGTACCCCCTGTATATAGCCTCCACATTGACTCTGTACTGGTACCCCTGTATATAGCCTCCACATTGACTCTGTACGGTACCCCCTGTATATAGCCTCCACATTGACTCTGTACTGGTACCCCCTGTATATAGCCTCCACATTGACTCTGTACCGGTACCCCCTGTATATAGCCTCCACATTGACTCTGGTACCCCCTGCATATAGCCTCCACATTGACTCTGTACTGGTACCCCTGTATATAGCCTCCACATTGACTCTGTACCGGTACCCCCTGTATATAGCCTCCACATTGACTCTGGTACCCCTGTATATAGCCTCCACATTGACTCTGTACTGGTACCCCCTGTATATAGCCTCCACATTGACTCTGTACCGGTACCCCTGTATATAGCCTCCACATTGACTCTGTACCGGTACCCCCTGTATATAGCCTCCACATTGACTCTGTACCGGTACCCCCTGTATATAGCCTCCACATTGACTCTGTACCGGTACCCCCTGTATATAGCCTCCACATTGACTCTGTACCGGTACCCCCTGTATATAGCCTCCACATTGACTCTGTACCGGTACCCTCTGTATATAGCCTCCACATTGACTCTGTACTGGTACCCCCTGTATATAGCCTCCACATTGACTCTGTACCAGTACCCCCCTGTATATAGCCTCCACATTGACTCTGTACTGGTACCCCTGTATATAGCCTCCACATTGACTCTGTACTGGTACCCCTGTATATATCCTCCACATTGACTCTGTACCGGTACCCCTGTATATATCCTCCACATTGACTCTGTACCGGTACCCCTGTATATAGCCTCCACATTGACTCTGTACCGGTACCCCCTGTATATAGCCTCCACATTGACTCTGTACCGGTACCCCTGTATATATCCTCCACATTGACTCTGTACCGGTACCCCCTGTATATATCCTCCACATTGACTCTGTACCGGTACCCCTGTATATATCCTCCACATTGACTCTGTACCGGTACCCCTGTATATAGCCTCCACATTGACTCTGTACCAGTACCCCTGTATATAGTCTCCACATTGACTCTGTACCGGTACCCCCTGTATATAGCCTCCACATTGACTCTGTACCGGTACCCCCTGTATATAGCCTCCACATTGACTCTGTACCAGTAACCCCTGTATATAGCCTCCACATTGACTCTGTACCGGTACCCCCTGTATATAGTCTCCACATTGACTCTGTACCGGTACCCCCTCTATATAGTCTCCACATTGACTCTGTACCGGTACCCCCTGTATATAGCCTCCACATTGACTCTGTACCGGTACCCCTGTATATAGTCTCCACATTGACTCTGTACCGGTACCCCCTGTATATAGCCTCCACATTGACTCTGTACCGGTACCCCCTGTATATAGCCTCCACATTGACTCTGTACCGGTACCCCCTGTATATAGTCTCCACATTGACTCTGTACCGGTACCCCCTGTATATAGCCTCCACATTGACTCTGTACCGGTACCCCCTGTATATAGCCTCCACATTGACTCTGTACCAGTACCCCCTGTATATAGCCTCCACATTGACTCTGTACCGGTACCCCCTGTATATAGTCTCCACATTGACTCTGTACCAGTACCTCCTGTATATAGTCTCCACATTGACTCTGTACCGTAATACCCTGTATATAGCCTCCACATTGACTCTGTACCGTAATACCCTGTATATAGCCTCCACATTGACTCTGTACCGGTACCCCCTGTATATAGCCTCCACATGGACTCTGTACCGTAATACCCTGTATATAGCCTCCACATTGACTCTGTACCAGTACCCCTGTATATAGCCTCCACATTGACTCTGTACAGGTACCCCCTGTATATATTCACTGTAAGGTCTACTACACCTGTTGTATTCAGCATTTCACTGTGAGGTCTACTACACCTGTTGTATTCAGCATTTCACTGTGAGGTCTACTACACCTGTTGTATTCAGCATTTCACTGTGAGGTCTACTACACCTGTTGTATTCAGCATTTCACTGTGAGGTCTACTACACCTGTTGTATTCAGCATTTCACTGTGAGGTCTACTACACCTGTTGTATTCAGCATTTCACTGTAAGGTCTACTACACCTGTTGTATTCAGCATTTCACTGTGAGGTCTACTACACCTGTTGTATTCAGCATTTCACTGTGAGGTCTACTACACCTGTTGTATTCAGCATTTCACTGTGAGGTCTACTACTATACCTGTTGTATTCAGCATTTCACTGTGAGGTCTACTACACCTGTTGTATTCAGCATTTCACTGTGAGGTCTACTACACCTGTTGTATTCGGCAGCATTTGACAAACAAAATGTCATTTTAATTTGATGTGTCTATCCTATAATGAACAGGCACCTTCCAAATTACATTTCTACTCTGTCGTGCTGTTGTTACATTTGTCTCCCCCCTCCCCCCACTCACATCACCCCCCTCCCCCCTCACACCATCCCTCCTCCGCCACCCCCCCAATCACATTTCACTCCTCTCAGTCCCCCCCCCACCACTCCTCTCCCCCCCCCCCCTCACATCACTCCTCTCCGCCCCCCACTCACACCACTCCTGTCCGCCACCCTCCCCACTCACATCACTCCTCTCCTCTCCCCCCTCACACCACTCCTCTCCGCCCCCCTCACATCACTCCTCTCCCCCCCACTCACACCGCTCCTCTTTGCCCCCCACTCACATCACTCCTCTCCTCTCCCCCTCACACCACTCCTCTCCGCCCCCCATCACTCCTCTCCGCCCCTCCCTCACATCCTCCTCTCCCCCCCCACTCACATCACTCCTCTCCTCCTCCCCCCCCACTCACATCGCTCCTCTCCGCCCCCCACACTCACATCGCTCCTCTCCGCCCCCCTCACTCATCACTCCTCTCCGCCCCCCCCCCCACTCACACGCTCCTCTTCGCCCCCCCCCACTCACATCACTCCTCTCCCCCTCACACCACTCCTCTCCGCCACCCCCCACTCACATCACTCCTCTCCTCTCCCCCTCACACCACTCCTCTCCGCCCCCCCCTCATCATCACTCCTCTCCGCCCCCCCCTCACATCACTCCTCTCCGCCCCCCCCACTCACATCCTCCTCTCCGCCCCCCCCTCACACCACTCCTCTCCGCCACCCCCCCCACTCACATCACTCCTCTCCTCCCCCCCCCACTCACATCACTCCTCTTCGCCCCCCACTCACATCACTCCTCCCCCCCTCACACCACTCCTCTCCGCCACCCCCCACTCACATCACTCCTCTCCTCTCCCCCTCTCCACTCCTCTCCTCTCCCCCCTCACACCACTCCTCTCCGCCCCCACTCACATCACTCCTCTCCGCCCCCACTCACATCACTCCTCTCCGCCCCCCACTCACATCACTCCTCTCCGCCCCCCTCACACCACTCCTCTCCGCCACCCCCACTCACATCACTCCTCTCCTCTCCCCCCACCCACACCACTCCACTCCCCCCACACCACTCCTCTCCCCCCACCCTCCACCACTCACACCACTCCTCTCCCCCCACCCACACCACTCCTCTCCCCTCCCCCACCACTCACACCACTCCCCCCACACCACTCCACTCCCCCCACCCTCCACCACTCACACCACTCCACTCCCCCCACCACTCACACCACTCCTCTCCCCCCACCACTCAAACCACTCCTCTCCCCCACCACTCACACCACTCCACTCCCCCTCACACCACTCCTCTCCTCTCCCCCACCCACACCACTCCACTCCCCCCACACCACTCCTCTCCCCCACCACTCACACCACTCCCCCCACACCACTCCACTCCCCCCACCCTCCACCACTCACACCACTCCACTCCCCCACCCTCCACCACTCACACCACTCCTCTCCCCCACCACTCACACCACTCCTCTCCCCCACCACTCACACCACTCCTCTCCCCCACCACTCAAACCACTCCTCTCAGCCCCCCACACATGCAGGCTGACATGTTTCCCAACTCAGCCTGCGTGCCCAGCGTGCCCAGGGGCATTCCACACAGCCTTTTCTCAAGCATCCGGGGGTGGGGGGGGTGGCACAGTGTTTCCTCAAAAGCATTGACCCACTTCCTATCCAGCCCCATGTTGTTTAGTCTTAAAATAGGCATTTAACTATTGCTTGGTCATTGTGTTTTAGTCATTTAGCGTCTATCCAAAGTGACTAACAGGAACATTTAGGTTTAAGTGCCTTGCACAAGGGCACAAGGGCACCGACAGACTATTATTTTTTTCCCCACCTAGGTCGGTTCTGGGATTCAAACCAGCAACCTTTCAGTTACCGGCCAGACATTCTTAACCGCTAGGTTACCTGCCGTCTGCTAGGTTACCTGCCGTCTGCTAGGTTACCTGCCGTCTGCTAGGTTACCTGCCGTCTGCTAGGTTACCTGCCGTCCGCTAGGTTACCTGCCGTCCGCTAGGTTACCTGCCGTCCGCTAGGTTACCTGCCGCCCGCTAGGTTACCTGCCGCCCGCTAGGTTACCTGCCGCCCGCTAGGTTACCTGCCGCCCGCTAGGTTACCTGCCGCCCGCTAGGTTACCTGCCGCCCGCTAGGTTACCTGCCGTCCGCTAGGTTACCTGCCGTCTGCTAGGTTACCTGCCCAAACAGTCTTCAAAATGGACATTGAACTATTGCTTGGTTTTTGGTAGATCATTGTGGAAAATATAATATACCTTTCGTTATATGAAATATCAAATACAATGCATTTCTCATGGATATGTTAAAACTATCTGCACGGTCACAATTTACGTTTTCTATACACATCAGATTTCTTCAATTGTAATTCAAGGAATAGACGTGATGAATTAGTGAGTATTCTTCAAATATCAGTTTTAATATGACAACTTGAACCAGTTACTTCCCATTCTGAGACTTTTATCATTTTAACACAATTGATAGAAACACCTCTGCTTTACTTTAACAATTATTACAATTTAAATTATGTTCAAAAACTCACATAAAGTATATATAAAAATATATATAATGACCAGCCAAATGAATGCAGATACACATCCATCACAAAGTAACAAGTCTGAATGCATATAAATACCCATCCCATAGTAACAGGGCTGAATGCAGATAGATACCCATCCCATAGTTAGTAGCAAGGCTGAATGCAGATAGATACCCACCCCATAGTAACAAGGCTGAATGCAGATAGACACCCATCCCATAGTAACAAGGCTGAATGCAGATAGATACCCATCCCATAGTAACAAGGCTGAATGCAGATAGACACCCATCCCATCGTAACAAGGCTGAATGCAGATAGATACCCATCCCATAGTTAGTGGCAAGGCTGAATGCAGATAGACACCCATCCCATAGTAACAAGGCTGAATGCAGATAGATACCCATCCCATAGTTAGTAGCAAGGCTGAATGCAGATAGATACCCACCCCATAGTAACAAGGCTGAATGCAGATAGACACCCATCCCATAGTAACAAGGCTGAATGCAGATAGATACCCATCCCATAGTAACAAGGCTGAATGCAGATAGACACCCATCCCATCGTAACAAGGCTGAATGCAGATAGATACCCATCCCATAGTTAGTGGCAAGGCTGAATGCAGATAGACACCCATCCCATAGTAACAAGGCTGAATGCAGATAGATACCCATCCCATCGTAACAAGGCTGAATGCAGATAGATACCCATCCCATAGTTAGTGGCAAGGCTGAATGCAGATAGACACCCATCCCATAGTAACAAGGCTGAATGCAGATAGATACCCACCCCATAGTAACAAGGCTGAATGCAGATAGATACCATCCCATAGTAACAAGGCTGAATGCAGATAGACACCCATCCCATAGTAACAAGGCTGAATGCAGATAGATGCCCATCCCATAGTTAGTAGTAAGGCTGAATGCAGATAGATACCCATCCCATAGTAGCAAGGCTGAATGCAGATAGATACCCACCACATAGTAACAAGGCTGAATGCAGATAGACAGCAATCCCATAGTAACAAGACTGAATGCAGATAGACACCCATCCCATAGTAACAAGGCTGAATGCAGATAGATAACCATCCCAGAGTAACAAGGCTGAATGCAGATAGATACCCACCCCATAGTAACAAGGCTGAATGCAGATAGACACCCATCCCATAGTAACAAGGCTGAATGCAGATAGATACCCATCCCATAGTAACAAGGCTGAATGCAGATAGACAGCAATCCCATAGTAACAAGACTGAATGCAGATAGACACCCATCCCATAGTAACAAGGCTGAATGCAGATAGACAGCAATCCCATAGTAACAAGACTGAATGCAGATAGACACCCATCCCATAGTAACAAGGCTGAATGCAGATAGATACCCATCCCATAGTAACAAGGCTGAATGCAGATAGACACCCATCCCATAGTAACAAGGCTGAATGCAGATAGATACCCATCCCATAGTTAGTAGCAAGGCTGAATGCAGATAGACACCCATCCCAGAGTAACACGGCTGAATGCAGATAGATACCCATCCCATAGTAACAAGGCTGAATGCAGATAGATACCCATCCCATATTAACAAGGCTGAATGCAGATAGATACCCACCCCATAGTTAGTAACAAGAATGAACTGTAATCAGACCTAGGTGTGGAATCTGATTGGATCATGTTACTACACTGAAATGGCCATAAGTGGGTGGGGGCAGCTTGCACTTTCCCTTAAGCCAATTGGCCAAAGCTGTTGTCCACACAGTCCAGAGAGAAGCCCCTTTCCTCCCCTACCCAGCTCCAACACTCCACACTATGGAAACGCCATCAGAAAGGGAACTAAACCGTCATCAATTTGGCAAGTATATCACATGAGATCTAGCTGTTAGTGTTCTCCCTTTCTCCTCGTATTCCCAACTCCAGTAAGGACTATAGAGTGAAAACAGTGGAATATATCTTCGAAAACCAAGAGAAGGGAGTGGAGGTGAGGCCTTGAGCCCCCAACAGTGGTTGATCAACACACACACACATCTCCTTCCCAAACTGTGTGAATGTTTGTGATGTTTGTGTGGTTCCTCTGGAAGCCCATGGTGTCTAATCGACAGTGTTATGTTGCAGTTAGGGTATGCTAGCTCCAGTGAGACAGGCTAACCCTCTAACCCCTCAGGGAGGGAGAGGGGCTGGTGGGAGTCCAGGAGGCTGGTGTCTGGGAGGGAGGAGAGGACATTCGGCTCCTCTTGGGACCTGGTTCTACAGCTTGACACCACATTGGAACAGAGACGAAATTAGGAGAAATGCCTTGCATCACTTTGTGTTAATATAGTTAGATTGTGTTGCCAGAGAATTGATTGTTAAAGCTGCCTTATATTTTTTTGTTCAGTATATAATAAATGTTGTAAATACTATAATACAGTGTTTTCAGACAGTTTTCATAAAAATCGAATTTACATAAGTACTCACAGCCCTGAGTCAATACTTTGTAGAAGCACCGTTGGTAGGGATTACAGCGTGTCAGCTTTGAGTCGTCTTGGGTATGTCTGGATCAGCTTTGAGTCGTCTTGGGTATGTCTGGATCAGCTTTAAGTCGTCTTGGGTATGTCTGGATCAGCTTTGAGTCGTCTTGGGTATGACTGGATCAGCTTTGAGTCGTCTTGGGTATGTCTGTATCAGCTTTGAGTCGTCTTGGGTATTTTGGGGCAAATACAACACATCACTGAGAATCAGTCTTCATATTTTCAAGCATGGTGGTGGCTGCATCATGTTATGGGTATGCTTGTCATTGACAAGGACTAGGGCATTTTGGGGAATAAAAAGAAACGGAATAGAACTAAGCACAGTTAAAATCCTGGCTCAGTCTGCTTTCCAGCAGACACTGGGAGATTAATTCACCTCTCAGCAGGACAATAACCTAAAAAACAAGGCCAAATCTACACTGGAGTTGCTTACCAAGAATATATTGAATGTTCCTGAGTGGTCTAGTTACAGTTTTGACTTAAAATCGGCATGAAAATCTATGGTAAGACTTGAAAATGCCTGTCTAGCAATGATCAACAACCAACTTGACAAGAGCTTGAATAATTTTAAAAAGATGTTAAAATATTGTACAATCGAAGGGTGCAAAGCTCTTAGAGAATTACCCAGAAAGGATCACAGGTATAATCGCTGCTAAAGGTGAATATAACATGTATTGACTTAAGGGTGCGAAAACTTTTGTAAATGAGATATTTCTGTATTTAATTTTCAATAAATTAGAAAATAGGTCTAAAAACATGTTTTCACTTTGTCATTGTGGGGTATTTTGATGTCATTATGGGGTATTGTGATGTCACTACGGGGTATTGTGATGTCATTATGGGGTGTTGTGATGTCATTATAGGTGAGGGGGAAAAAATCAATGTAATCCATTTTGCATTCAGGCTATAACACTACAATGTGGAATAAGTCAAGGGGGATGAATACTTTCAGAAGGCAGTGTAAGGGCTGTATTTAAATGCTGTGACCTACGCAATGATGGTCTTGATGACAATGTCCTTGATCTTCTCCCAGATCAGCGTAGTGTCAACTCCCTTAGAGCCTAGGTAGTGCCACAGTGCATTCATAGCCCTGACACACACACACACATGACACACACACACACACACACACACACACACACACACACACACTCATTACTACATCTGTCCAATGAAAAAGCCTTGTGACATGCTAACATAAACACATCCCATCCTTGTTCTCACCATTTGTGTCGGTGGCAGGTCTCGTCACTGTCATCGTTCTGATATGCAGAGTTCTTCTTGTTCTGTAGTTTGTCAGGTGCATGAACTTGTTGCTAAGGCTTTTCATAGAAGGGGAATACCTACGCACAAACAACCCAAAATCAGTTATAAAGCACAATAACCTTCCGGCTTCAACTGAAGTACAACCAAACATAAGATGGAGATGATTAGTCGAAACAGCTCAGGTGCCAGACTTGACGCTGGCGAAGCGGACAAGTCCGTATTGGAAGATGTAAACACGGAGCGGGTCGTAAAATGACACGTACACATAGATACGCAGGTCAAACCTTATTCCCACTGATGAGGCTTGTGGAGATACCTGAGAGAGATACAACAAAACAACGTTAGGAAAAGATCTTGAGACAATAGTACATTGTTATCATAATCCTGTCCAGTTTACTGGTCAATCACACTAGCCTGGGCCCAATGGGCAGAATCTGGCAAGACAACACAAATAGATCTTGGATCAGGCTACAATCGCATTCACACCACTAGAAGAAGTGCTGGTCATTCCCAGGCAGTGGACGTACTTCCGCAACAGGAGCGGTATCTTGCGTGGCATCTGACTCCACTTGTGAATAACCTGGATCCCAATACCCAGAACAGATGCAGGCTAGGGCAGCAGGAGAGAAAGTCTACACTTGTTGTATTCGGCATTTCACGGTAAGGTTCTACACTTGTTGTATTCAGCATTTCACGGTAAAGTGTACACTTGTTGTATTCAGCATTTCACGGTAAGGTTCTACAGTTGTTGTATTCAGCTTTTCACGGTAAAGTGTACACTTGTTGTATTCAGCATTTCACAGCATTTCACGGTAAAGTGTACAGGTTCAGCATTTCACAGTTCACGGTAAGGTTCTACAGTTTGTATTCAGCATTTCACGGTAAAGTGTACACTTGTTGTATTCAGCATTTCACGGTAAGGTTATACACTTGTTGTATTCAGCATTTCACGGTAAGGTTCTACAGTTGTTGTATTCAGCATTTCACGGTAAGGTTCTACACTTGTTGTATTCAGCATTTCACGGTAAGGTCTACACTTGTTGTATTCAGCATTTCACGGTAAGGTTCTACACTTGTTGTATTCAGCATTTCACGGTAAGGTTCTACAGTCGTTGTATTTTGCATTTCACGGTAAGGTTCTACAGTCGTTGTATTCAGCATTTCACGGTAAGGTCTACACTTGTTGTATTCGGCGCATGTCACAAATAAACTTTGATTTGATTTATGTGACTTCATTTTACCACACTTCATGAATATTATACCTTTCTTGTACATTTATTTTGTTATGTATATATTCTTTTCTCTATCAGTATATTGGAGTTTAGACATATTATCTACCGTAACATTAGATCTGTATTAGTTTGTTGACATTTAGATATATAAAGTTTTTTTAGCTTGCAATCTTCAATAGCTATTGAATCAATCATGCCATGAGTTATGGAGATGGTATGTTATATTCTAAATCAGGGAGGATAGAGCTAAATCCACAGTTTCAACAACTAAAAAAAAAAGTGTGGATTCGATCTATTCATCCCTGATTCAGAATAAACCATCTTCACAGTCATATCTATTGACTAGAGAAAACAGAGTATCCACCGAATATCCAATGTAAAACTAATTTTACCTTGGTGATCCTATACAGTTTCACATGCAAATAGCTCTTAATTTCCATGTAGGCAATGGTACATACTCATTGCATGAGCATAATATGAATCAATAGGCACAAAGCCATAGGGGTTAGGTGTGTCTCTGTTTTATTGTCACATACACCAAATAGATTCAGTGAAATGTGTTGTTTTACAAGGTCGGCCACAGTAGTACGGCACCCCTGGAGCAAATCAGGGTTAAGTGCATTGCTAAAGGGCAATGGTATACTGCCAGCAGCATACCACCCTGCATCACCAGCAGCATACCACCCTGCATCACCAGCAGCATACCACCCTGCATCACCAGCAGCATACCACCCTGCATCCCACTGTTAACTTGATTCTGAAGCTAAACAGGGTTGGTCCTGGTCAGCCCCTGGATGGGAGACCAGATGCTGCTGGAAGTGGTGTTGGAGGCCAGTAGGAAGCAGTCTTTCCTCTGGTCTAAACAAATATTCCAATGCCTCAAGGCAGTGATTGGGGAAATTGCCCTGTGTTGGGTGTTGTCTTTCGGATGGGATGTTAACCCTGGCTAAATTCCCAATCTGGCCCTCAAACCATCATCATCCCCAGTTTACAATTGGCTCATCCATCCCCCTCCTCTGTAACTATTCCTCAGGTTGTTGCTGTAAATGAGAACGTGTTCTCAGTCAACTTACCTCATAAAATGTTTAAATCAACAGATTTTTCACCTTGTTAGCTCGGGTATTCAAACCTGCAACCTTTCGGGTTACTGGCCCGGCGCGCTAAATGCCACCCTACCTACTTACCTGCCACCTAATGCAGAATTGTGTAGTAGGCCAGAATGGGGTTGTAACTTTTACATGCCTGACCTACAAGCACTTCTGCACACAAACAATAGCAAAACAAAGTAGAACTGGAACATAGTCAAGGCTTAGTGTCATGCTTGGAGCTCTCGGCTCTTCATCAAAACAACTCCTATATCCCCCCTAGTCAGTGGATACTCTCCTTTACAACGGAACCACGTAACGAACCTCACGTCTATCGTCTCATCATTAAATATGCATAGCGACAAACCACCTGCAATTCACACTGATAGTAGGCCACTCTGAAGCTTTGTCCCAAATGGTTCCTCATATAGTACACTACCCGTAGGGCTCTGATAAAAAGGAGTGCACTATATAGGGAATAGGGTGCCACGGCCCATAGGACTCTGATCAAAAGATAGGAATAGGGTGCCACGGAATACACTATATAGGGAATAGGGTGCAACGGCCCATAGGGCTCTGGTCAAAAGGAGTGCACTATATAGGGAATAGGGTGCCACGGCCCATAGGGCTCTGATCAAAAGGAATACACTACATAGGGAATAGGGTGCCACGGCCCATAGGGTTCTGGTCAAAAGGAATACACTATATAGGGAATAGGGTGCCATTTGGGATGTTGCTTGTAATGCCACTACTATAACAATTGATGCACACTCTGCTCTGTCTCTGGTTGCCTAGTGACCTGTCATCATGGACTTCCATAGACTGCTACAGTATAATCAGTCATCATAGACCTCCATAGACTGCTACAGTATAATCAGTCATCATAGACTTCCATAGACTGCTACAGTATAATCAGTCATCATAGACTTCCATAGACTGCTACAGTATAATCAGTCATCATAGACTGCTACAGTATAATCAGTCATCATAGACCTCCATAGACTGCTACAGTATAATCAGTCATCATAGACTTCCATAGACTGCTACAGTATAATCAGTCATCATAGACTTCCATAGGCTGCTACAGTATAATCAGTCATCATAGACCTCCATAGGCTGCTACAGTATAATCAGTCATCATAGACCTCCATAGACTGCTGCAGTATAATCAGTCATCATAGACCTCCATAGGCTGCTACAGTATAATCAGTCATCATAGACCTCCATAGGCTGCTACAGTATAATCAGTCATCATAGACCTCCATAGACTGCTACAGTATAATCAGTCATCATAGACTTCCATAGACCTCCATAGACTGCTACAGTAAAATCAGTCATCATAGACCTCCATAGGCTGCTACAGTATAATCAGTCATCATAGACCTCCATAGACTGCTACAGTATAATCAGTCATCATAGACCTCCATAGACTGCTACAGTATAATCAGTCATCATAGACTTCCATAGACCTCCATAGACTGCTACAGTATAATCAGTCATCATAGACCTCCATAGACTGCTACAGTATAATCAGTCATCATAGACCTCCATAGACTGCTACAGTATAATCAGTCATCATAGACCTCCATAGACTGCTACAGTATAATCAGTCATCATAGACCTCCATAGACTGCTACAGTATAATCAGTCATCATAGACCTCCATAGACTGCTACAGTATAATGAGTCATCATAGACTTCCATAGACTGCTACAGTATAATCAGTCATCATAGACCTCCATAGACTGCTACAGTATAATCAGTCATCATAGACTTCCATAGACTGCTACAGTATAATCAGTCATCATAGACTTCCATAGACTGCTACAGTATAATCAGTCATCAAAGACTGCTACAGTATAATCAGTCATCATAGACTTCCATAGACTGCTACAGTATAATCAGTCATCAAAGACTGCTACAGTATAATCAGTCATCATAGACTTCCATAGACTGCTACAGTATAATCAGTCATCATAGACCTCCATAGGCTGCTACAGTATAATCAGTCATCATAGACCTCCATAGACTGCTACAGTATAACCAGTCATCATAGACCTCCATAGACTGCTACAGTATAATCAGTCATCATAGACTTCCATAGACTGCTGCAGTATAATCAGTCATCAAAGACTGCTACAGTATAATCAGTCATCATAGACCTCCATAGACCTCCATAGACTGCTACAGTATAATCAGTCATCATAGACCTCCATAGACTGCTACAGTATAATCAGTCATCATAGACCTCCATAGACTGCTGCAGTATAATCAGTCATCATAGACCTCCATAGACTGCTGCAGTATAATCAGTCATCAAAGACCTCCATAGGCTGCTACAGTATAATCAGTCATCATAGACCTCCATAGACTGCTACAGTATAATCAGTCATCATAGACCTCCATAGACTGCTACAGTATAATCAGTCATCATAGACCTCCATAGGCTGCTACAGTATAATCAGTCATCATAGACCTCCATAGAATGCTGCAGTATAATCAGTCATCAAAGACCTCCATAGACTGCTGCAGTATAATCAGTCATCATAGACCTCCATAGGCTGCTACAGTATAATCAGTCATCATAGACCTCCATAGACTGCTACAGTATAATCAGTCATCATAGACCTCCATAGACTGCTGCAGTATAATCAGTCATCATAGACCTCCATAGACTGCTACAGTATAACCAGTCATCAGACTGCTACAGTATAATCAGTCATCATAGACCTCCATAGACTGCTGCAGTATAATCAGTCATCAAAGACTGCTACAGTATAATCAGTCATCATAGACTTCCATAGGCTGCTACAGTATAATCAGTCATCATAGACCTCCATAGGCTGCTACAGTATAATCAGTCATCATAGACCTCCATAGACTGCTGCAGTATAATCAGTCATCAAAGACTGCTACAGTATAATCAGTCATCATAGACCTCCATAGACTGCTGCAGTATAATCAGTCATCATAGACCTCCATAGACTGCTGCAGTATAATCAGTCATCAAAGACTGCTACAGTATAATCAGTCATCATAGACCTCCATAGACTGCTGCAGTATAATCAGTCATCATAGACCTCCATAGGCTGCTACAGTATAATCAGTCATCATAGACCTCCATAGACTGCTACAGTAAAATCAGTCATCATAGACTGCTACAGTATAATCAGTCATCATAGACTGCTACAGTATAATCAGTCATTATAGACTTCCATAGACTGCTGCAGTATAATCAGTCATCATAGGCTGCTACAGTATAATCAGTCATCATAGACCTCCATAGACTGCTGCAGTATAATCAGTCAAACATTATTTTAACATTATTTTAACATTTCTACAAACTTCAAAGTGTTTTCTTTCCAATGGTATCAATGATATGCATATCCTGGCTTCAGGACCTGAGCAACAGGCAGTTTCCTTTGGGCACGTCATTCAGACAGGAAGTGGAGAAAAAAGGGACTTAGCTTCTGTCTGCGCCCAGCAGGTAACACATCAGGATACTCAAAATGGCAGGTGAAGTGCCCTCACAAAGTACAGGCATAGAGGGCTGAAAAACACATTATGGCTGACCTCCCCTGTTTAAACAAACGTTGCAAGGCCACCCAAACGGACACAACTAGGACTTTAGCTTTACGGGAGGCATAGAAGAAACGTCACACAACAAATACTGTTATACTTCCCTTCTGCTAGTTGATGCATATGAATAATAAGTGACTGGTGAATTAGTCCAATCAGGGCTGTCGTGGTGCAAAATACTGGCAACTTTCCCAAAATACACGTTTTCCCCCAAAAAACCTGATTGGAAGATTCCCGGGATCGGGAGGGAAGAAGCAGGAAATCCAGAATACTCTAACCAGGATAAGAAATGAGTTGTAAATACAATCTGCCAGGATTTCTTTGGGAAACTGAATGGAATATATATATATATATATATATATATATATATATATATATATATATATATAGTCTCTAACTCAAGCTGTGGTCACTGCGCCAGGTCAGCGTCCAGGCAGCTTTTCTCTTTTAACTTTGACAACGGGGACCCTTAGTGGACACTGAATGAACTGAACGTTTGTTGCCGTTGGATGTGTTGTAGGTTACCCATAGCCACTAGATGGCACTAGATTCCAACAGAGACATGTATTTAGAGAGTAAAGGCCGATGCAGTTTCAGTATTATGATTCATTTACATCACACTTCAACAGTCTTTGGCGGCCATGTTACCCCCACATTGACATAACATGGAGAATATTTAAACCATGATATGTCACTGAAATGTCTACAATTACAACAATATAAACCTTAAAACTCTAAATATATTGCTGTGGTTTCAAGGTGTGTTAGTCATATGTACAGGATACACCTGGTAGTACACAGAGCTGGACAGAGGCAGCCATGTTCTTCCATCATCCAATTTGTGGCTTTTAGGCATGGGTATGGGCCGAGTTCAGAGCTGTGTGAACGGTGGTATAACTAAGTTATAAGTATGTATCGAAGTCGAAGGGGCAGTCTGAAGTTGGAACAATAGCAAAGCATACTCACTCTGTTTCGGTAAAAAGAGATGGAACTTAATCATTGTAATCTCAAATTCATAGACAGAGCTATGCGTGTAAGGACTGACCACCCAGTGTATCCAAATAATAGCATTAACCCTATTATGAGGCTATACCGTGTTTGTTTACATTTATTTTGTTTACAAACATCGGGGTAAAACAAGCTTATATTTTGGGGGTTTTGATGGGTCTGTGACAGTTGAAGCTTGTATGGTATATTCTTCTAGAATCAACGGGTGCATATCATTCATTCAATTTAGTCAATAACTAAAAAATGGATGTGGCAACAATAGACTGCCTCTTTAGCGAGCGTCTGCAACTCTGTATGACGAACCATAAAACAGGCAAAGAGCGTCAATACAGGACTAAGATCGAATCGTACTACACCGGCTCCGACGCTCGTCGGATGTGGCAGGGCTTGCAAACTATCACAGACTACAAAGGGAAGCACAGTCGAGAGCTTCCCAGTGACACAAGCCTACCAGACAAGCTAAATAACTTCTATGCTCGCTTCGAGGCAAGTAACACTGAAACATGCATGAGAGCACCAGCTGTTCCAGACGACTGTGTGATTACGCTCTCCGCAGCCGATGTGAGTAAAACCTTTAAACAGGTCAACATTCACAAAGCCGCATGGCCAGACGGATTACCAGGACGTGTACTCCGAGCATGCGCTGACCAACTGGCGAGTGACTTCACTGATATTTTCAACCTCTCCCTGTCTGAGTCTGTAATACCAACATGTTTCAAGCAGACCACCATAGCCCCTGTGCCCAAGAACACTAACGTAACCTGCCTAAATGACTAACGACCTGTAGCACTCACGTCTGTAGCCATGAAATGCTTTGAAAGGCTGGTAATGGTTCATATCAACACCATTATCCCAGACACCCTAGACCCACTCCAATTTGCATACCGCACCTACAGATACACAGATGATGCAATCTCTATTGCACTCCACACTGCCCTTTCCCACCTGGACAAAAGGAACACCTATGTGAGAATGCTATTCATTGACTACAGCTCAGCATTCAACACCATAGTGCCCTCAAAGCTCATCACTGAGCTAAGGACCCTGGGACTAAACACCTCCCTCTGCAACTGGATCCTGGACTTACTGACGAGCCGCCACCAGGTGGTGAGGGTAGGTAACAACACATCCGCCACGCTGATCCTCAACACTGGAGCCTTTCAGGGGTGCGTGCTTAGTCCCCTCCTGTACTCACTGTTCACCCACGACTGCGTGGCCAGGCATGACTCCAACACCATCATTAAGTTTGCAGACGACACAACAGTGATCACTGATCACCAACAACGATGAGACAGCCTATAGGGAGGAGGTCAGAGACCTGTGGTTGACCACAACCTCTCCTCAACATGATAAAGACAAAGGAGATGATTGTGGACTACAGGAAAAGGAGGACCGAGCACGCCCCCATTCTCATCGGTGGGACTGTAGTGGAGCAGTTAGAGAGCTTCAAGTTCCTTGGCGTCCACATCACCAACAAACTAACATGGCCCAAGCACACCAAAACAGTCGTGAAGAGGGTACGACAAAAAACAATTCCCCCTCAGGAGACTGAAAATATGTGGCATGGGTCCTCAGATCCTCAAAAAGTTCTACAGCTGCACCATCGAGAGCATCCTGACGGGTTGCATCACTGTCTGGTACGGCAACTGCTCGGCCTCCGACCGCAAGGCACTACAGAGGGTAGTGCGTACGGCCCAGTACATCACTGGGGCCAAGCTTCCTGCCATCCAGGACTTCTATACCAGGCGGTGTCAGAGGAAGGCCCTAACAATTGTCAAAGGCTCCAGCCACCCTAGTCATAGACTGTTCCCTCTGCTACCGCGCGGCAAGCGGTACCGGAGCACCAAGTCTAGGTCCAATAGGATTCTAAACAGCTTCTACCCCCAATCCATAACACTGCTGAACATCTAATCAAACTATTTGCATTGTCTCGACACCTCGACACCGGTGCCCCCCGCACATTGACACATTGATTTTGTACCGGTACCCCCTGTATATAGCCCCTCCCTTTAATTATTACTTATTCTTATCTCTTACTTTTTTAGGGATTTTCTTAAAACATTATTGGTTAAGGGCTTGTAAGTAAGCATTTCACTGTAAGGTCTACCTAGACCTGTTGTATTCAGCATTTCACTGTAAGGTCTACTACACCTGTTGTATTCAGCATTTCACTGTGAGGTCTACTACACCTGTTGTATTCAGCATTTCACTGTGAGGTCTACTACACCTGTTGTATTCAGCATTTCACTGTGAGGTCTACTACACCTGTTGTATTCAGCATTTCACTGTGAGGTCTACTACACCTGTTGTATTCAGCATTTCACTGTAAGGTCTACTACACCTGTTGTATTCAGCATTTCACTGTAAGGTCTACTACACCTGTTGTATTCAGCATTTCACTGTGAGGTCTACTACACCTGATGTATTCGGGGCATGTGACAAATAACATGTGATTTGACGATGTCTTCCCAGTGAACAACCTGTGGAAAACATACAGACTTAAAGTTATTTTTTTAAGATACAGTAGATATTGTTTAAAAGCATATTGGTTTATTTCATAATCAATAGGACTATATTTTTTATGTGAATCACCCTTTCCAGTATTGACTCCTGCTCAGCATTCTTTGGAACAAAAGTGGACGCGCCGTGCGTCTATGATGCGCTCTTCCTGCCGTTGACAGCCAGGTAGCCTCTTATCCCTATCCTCATGCTGCACCGGGTTCCTTTAGAGCCCCCCCCTTCCCCTCCCTCCTCTAACGCCCACTCTCCCCTTTGTTTACCGGCGTGTCAGAGCCTGTGGGATGGAGTTACTGTTGCACAGTACTCTCCATCAGGCCGCCGCTCTGAGCCCTTTGAAGTCCTCATTTAACGTAGAGAGCTGCATCTCTCACATTTGACAAGACAGTTGGGAGCCGTCGAGTAAGCGCCTAC